>NW_016690265.1:887910-1012831 GCF_001604755.1 Lepidothrix coronata
TTTTTGGCACCTCTTTCCAGAAAGATGATCTACATGTATTCTAAAGAACAAAAAAAAAAAAAAACCAAACATAAAGTTCTTAAATCATATTAGGTAATGTGATATTTCACAACAAACTGCTTTTTAAGCACAGAGAGATGCAAAGCACAGGGCACAGCTCAGACAAGCCGGTGTAGAAATGCTCCGAGACAGCTGCTGTTTTCTGCCTTTTGACTGTCAAATACTTTCTTGCCCTTTCACTGAACAACCCCCCAGCCAACACAGGTATCCTGGACCGGCACAGGCACATGATTCCCATAAAATGACAGAAATGTCTTCACCTGAAAGGAAGCTGGAAAGCCACAATTTTGCATCGCAAAGCTCACAGGGAGAGAAAATGCTCTTTTTGTTCTTAACTTTTAAGCCCTCGATGATGAAGGAAACCAGAGTTTCAACTTGGGAGTTGAAGGAAACAGGTCAAGGGGCACAGACACGAGGAAATGCATCATGGAGACAACACAGAATGCCAACATCTATATCAACCAAATGGCATTTAAAGCAGGTTTATGCATGACTAGGCAAGCTCTTTGGCAGCAAATACAGCTAAGCACTTTTCAGATCCCGTGTAGCTGGGCAAGACAGCGTGAGGGTATTGCAACAAGCAGTCTGCATTTCAAGCCAAACCACTGAGAAGCAGGAAGGGGGGGATGGGGTGAGAGGGAGGAAAAAAATCCCTCAGTGACAGTCCAATCACAGCATTAGAATATAAAATGCACATGAGCAAGTGGATGGGAAAAAACAATCCAGATCCTCTAAAAAGCATAGTCAGAGCACCACTTTTATCCACCTTTAAATGTTTCAGCAGCCTTTGAGAAACAAACTCAGGCCACACTGTATTACAAGCACAGTGCACACTAAACTGAGCCAAATAATCCACCTCCCTGTTCCTTTTTATTCCTGCTCAACAGCTTTCAACATCAGTGGATAGGATTAAATGGCCTTACAAGTGACTGCACCTAGAAATCTGCTTGTTTCTTTCTAGAGGCTCAGCTCTACTAAAACCAAACACAGGCACACTTCAACATATGATCAAGATTCATGCACTCTGAGTGAAATGATAAAAATATTTTGAATATCAAGAACTGCACATTTGCATTAAAATAAGTATCTTTATCAGAGCTACCTGGCTTGGTGCATTTGGACTTCTAACAGAGTTTTTTTCTTTGTAGGCTTGGGTTTTTTTCTCATTTAAAATGGAGTTAATGTGCAACATTCACCATGCTTTTAACACTCATTTAGCCTCATCCTCCTCTTCGCTTTCCCCCACACCTCTGTTTCTTTATCCTCAAATTCAAGATTCTGATGTTTTGCATAATGTCTGACTACAGCTGAATATAACATCCCATCATCTAGAGAGTTGATGAAGAATGTAGAAACCCGTTTTTTTAATCTTTAAAAACCAAAAAGAATACTGTCATTTTTGAAATTCTCTTACATTTCCCAACATTTATATTTTTCTAAAATACAACATTCTTCAATATTCAGTGTGGCTCTGTTACAAGACTGCATAAGCACTACATCAAACCTAACACTGCTTTTAAAACCTTAAAAGCCAACAACATAACCACCAGTCATTGCTGAAGCCAACACCCTAAACTTGTGCAGAGGATCAGCCCTAAAACAGTCTTTAATTTATTTGCTTATCACTCCAATAACCACATAGAAAGATCTAAGGGATAAAAACCAAACCAGAACATAATGAACATTTTAAACACTAGTCTTGGTTTAAATTTTTATAGCTTATTTAATTTCCCATCTTGTAGAAACATATATGCCTGCTGGCCTCCTTGTGCTGTTTTGTTTATTCATTCAGCAAAAGATTTTTCCACTGTAGTCACTCTGCATGCAAAGCTGGATGACAGCTGTAAAAAACAGACCATCTGTAACTATTGACCTACCACTGAATGTGTCACCAGATGTTTTCTATCTGTCTACAGTAGCTTCAAAGCATACCATATAAATCAAGTAGGTTTTTTTTCTTTTAAACATTGTTTAAAAAATATTTTATTGATAGTAAGTTGTCATAAGTTTAAAAAAAATTTGAGCAAAAAATTAAATTAACATGTTAACACCATTCTAAGTTGAACCCTCATACGGTTTTATTGTACATCGAGTTCCAACACAAAGAGCAGATGATGATATGGGAAGCATTTCCCAGCAAAACAAAAGCCTTATAATTATGGAAGCGTTAGTTACTGCAATTACCAAACCACAACATGAATAATTGTATTTGAGAAATTCACTAAAAATACAAGTACACTGCCTAATGAATTAAAAACCTGAACACCAAATACCAAAGAGTATTTAACATCAGACTTCTGTAGTTCAATATTTTAGGATAAAGTGAAAATCCAAGTGATTTACGAATATATATGTCAGGTAGTAGCTGAGATACCACCAATGCACAGAACCCTTCTAAGCAGTAGACATTTTAGATTAAAATATACTCAGTTGAAAACAATATTAGAGTTTTTTCTTTCAGTTAAGCAAACAATTGCAGTGTATTTTTAAAGGGAAGATGCCTCTGGGCATTGCAGTCTGGAGCATTTCGCTCTTTCTTAAGAAAGGAAGAGCTTTACTCTTTCTGAGACTTCAAGATAAAAGGAAGAGGGATTCTCCAACATGTTTCTAGGAGAGTGAGCAAATCCTACAGGCTAAAACAGAAGTGATACAAATAAGTCAACTTTGATTTCAGTTTTCAAAACAGATAACACTAGTAATGAGTACAGGATAAACATTAGCTGTGACTGAGAAGATTTGAAGGAAGGTCCATTCAAAACCCATGATCTTGGGTGATCAGAGGATTAAAAGGAAGCAAATTAAGAAATTCTTCCCCTTTTTTTTTTTTAATTAAGAAGAGCAAGCCAGTAGGTTAATCATACACACAGAGTACATACGTGGGTTGAGACAAATTCCACATTATCGGGGAAGAACCCCTCTCAAACCCTGAAGGTTGCAGCGTGCAGTGCAGGACCATTTCCTCTGCATCAATCTCATGGGAGAATTCTGCATGGACCACATGGTGTTTCCACTGGACCTGAACAAGTGGGGAAAGCCTAACAGAAAAACTGGAGTGAGTCATTCATCGCCCCAGATTAGTTACCCCACTCGCAAAAATATTCAGAGAGTAAACACATCTGAGCAGACTTTCACCTACAGAGCTACGAACTGCAAAAGATGGATTTCTACCTTTGCCTCACTGCCAGTTGCAGGCAGAGATTTGTAGGCCATCCCAAATCAGATGATGAAGCCTAAGAAATGCAAAACAGAAACGAAATTCACTGGTGGATCATTAATGCACTGAGAATAAGGTCAGGAAGATTTGTGTTACCCTCGGGAATCTCAACCTTCACTTAATTTAGCCATTCTAGTACATGCTCCTTGGTCCAAAACTATATTGAGTTATTGAAATATTTTTTCTTTCTATTAACAATATCAAAAAGTATAATATAAGGCTATTATGAGTTTATATTCGAAATTGCAGTGCCATCAGTTTTGATGATCAAAAATTAGATAATTTTCCAAGACAACCCACACTAATGCGTTGCTCCTCCTTCCTTCCCACCCAAACCAGTAACATCTCTATTTTCCATGACACCTCAGAAGCCTTGAAATGGCCACTCTGCACAGCCCTGGAAGCAATAAGTAAATACAATCAAAGTGTTGATCCTCATGTTATAAATATTTTAATTATCCTAAAGAATTATACATTTTGAAGTAACTGTTTGTTTCAATTAGTAAACAGACCATCCAGTTCCAACCCTCCTGCCATGGGGCCATGGGCAGGGACACCTTCCCCTAAACTAGGTTGCTCAAATCCCCATCCAACCTGGCCTTGAACACTTCCAGTAATAAAGTCTCCACAACTTCTCTAGGCAACTGTTCCAGTGCCTCATCACCCTCATTATAAAAATGTCTTCTTAATATCCAAGTCAATGATACCCAAGATTTCCTGGTTAAACAGTCACAGTCACCAGAGCTATCAGAGCTATTTTGTGAGATAATCTGTGTTCCCCAGCTTGTGCAGCTAAAAGTAGAGCACCAGAGTACGAATTTAAGCCATACACTCTGAAATTCTGAACTCTATTTTAGGGACTCTGCTTTTCCCAAAGCATGAAGTAGCAAGCTTTTCTGCAAACCCAACTCCCTGTACAACCCACAAATGAGAATTACTCACTCTATAACAATTACTGATGTTCCTTAAAAGTTAAGTTTCAAGTTTCAGGTTTTCTCCTTGTTTGGTTAAAGGACAGGCTACGACTTATGCCAAAGAAGGCTTTATTGCAGTCAAAGTCTTTACTAAATGGAAATTTATCTAAATTTCAGAATATTTCTCTAGTACAAAACAAAGTACCTTGTTTTTGGCAAAAGAGAGAATATCATCATGCTGATGAACAGCACGAAGTAAAATTATGTAAAAATTCTAAGAGAGATTTGTTTTATCTGAACATTAACTTAAATATGTATTTACAGGGTAAAGAGGCGAACTTTGTGAGGCTATGGCAAGAGATGAGCTCTAACTTAAAAAAGGAAAAGTAGAGCTGATGACATAAGAGAGAAATGCTCTACTTGAAAAAGCTCTACAATTTCTGGTTGAACCTTTCTAATGTCAATAGCAGCAGTATTGGTTCTGTATAAGACAAATCTTGGAGGAATGATGTTTCATAATGGAAGTTAAGTCCAAAGTTATACAATGTACTACACCTAAACATAGAATAGAACTGAAAGATTAACATCTGAACTAATTTTTTTTTAACTTTCTAGATTCCATTTCTAAAAGTATTAGTACACGGTACTTATCAATAAAAGTTTGAAAAATGTCCAATTAAAGATATGGAGGAACCTCAAATAGGAGGATGGGTAAAAGAGGACAAATACTTTTGTTTGGGTTTCTTCAAAATGCAGCAAAAATTAGATTGTTACAACAACACTGGAATATCCTATTCTGAAGTTCTGGAGGACACTTTTGTTCTCATATTTCATATCCTTTTCTGGAGATCCTGTGACTTACACTAAAACCTTCTGCAGTATGAAACCATCACCTCACTTTCACTGTACTCAAAGCTATTCTTGCAAAGATTTAAGCTACACTTAAAAATAAGTATGGCCCATTGAGCAGAACAAAAAGAGATTAATTGCCAGAAGAAAAAGAATATGTCAGACTTTCTGTGCAAAAATTCACCTTATTCCATCTTGTCTTATAAAAACTAATACTGAATTAAGAAGGAAATATATAATTATATTTGTCTGTCAGCCAATTTATCTTGCCATTAAGTATGGCTAAGCCACTTTGCCTTACCATTAGATGTCAGCACAGTCTAAGAGAAACTGTACAGGGAGCTTCAAGAACAATAAATTAATCACAAAAATGAAGCCATTACTGAATTAGACACCAAAAAGCCAATTAGATACTCAGAAAAGGACTAAATCCCCAAATATTCTAAGGGCATTACCAAAACCTAAGATGCATTTATCTCAAAAAAGAGGGAGGATTAGAAAAAGTGCCTGGACAGGCAGTAAGTATGGTCCAAGGCATGGAATATCTTGCTGAAAAATCCCCCCAGCCTGAAGCTGATACAGCTGTGGGAAATACAACAAATACATATAAAATACACACTGTGTCTCAACTCAATGTCTAGGGAGCACACAGTGAAATAGCAAGTCAGAATATTAAAAACAACGGGAATCTTCATCATGGAGTATGCAATTAAATTGTAACATCTGGTGTCACAGGTATTGTGGATGCCAAAGCTTTAAGTGGTTCTTAAAAGGGATAAGAAAAGTTTATGGAAAACCCATACTGATAATAACAGCCACAACACCAACCCAGATCAGAAGTCCATAAGCTGGTAAATGCCAAAGGCAGGGAGAATGTCAGTGCGTGCTTTGTTCTCATACACAGCTCTGTGTTCCACTGCCCAAATGTCCCTTTAGCTCAGCACCCAACATTTGCCAAGAAATAAGATGCTTCATTTAAGAGCAAGAGCAGAACAAACACAATGCTTTCTTTAATCATACACCAGAGGCCACTTTTGGAGCCAGGACAGAGGGCAGAGGGACCTGCAGCCCCTTCAGACACACAGGCACCCCTTACATTCTCAGGAAATGCAGAGATACTCCACTAAATGGGCTGATCCAGCCATGCAGAAAGTGAGGTCCTCAGCTCACAGGGATGCACAAAAAACATCCTAGGACAAAATAAAACTAAGACAAGTTAGTGCTGCTATGCCCAAAAGATACTGATGGAATCATCAGGCTGACAGTGCCTCCAATATAGAGCCCAAGAGACATCTAGAAAATCAACAAAATTAAACAACTGCCAGTGCCATAGACTGCCAGTATATAGCGAGCTCTTGCAGCAACAAGTGTCCTTTATTACTGGTTTGTTTTCCTTGTCAGTGTAGCTTAAACTTCCAGCCATCAGATTTTCTTGCAGCTTTGCCTGACAGATGGAAGAACTCCTGATGTTCTTTGCACAGGTACCTCTCAGGTGTCACCAAGCCATCCTTTGACCTCCTTGCAGACACCAAGGTCCTCAATACTCCCCTACAACATCAAGTTTCTGATCCTACATTGTGTCAAACCCGTGCATCTTTAAATTCACAAGCAAGTCACTAAAGTACTGGTGTGCAAGTCCTAGAACAAGGCAAAGCCTTTCAGGAGCAGTTGCATCAATATCCAATGCAGAACCTTTACCACAGTCCTTCACAATCCTTGGATTATTCTGGGATCACATCAAGAAGAAAAGAGTTTGCATTTGCTTCAGCAGTTTTTTCATCACTAATGCAAAGCCAGTTCTTATTTTGGGTGGGGTTCTCTGCCCCACGAGTAGAGTCAATTCTGTACTCATTCTGTATTTATGACCTAAAATCTGAATACAATTTCACAGAATCACCCAGGTTGGAAGATACTTCCAATATCATCGAGACCAACTATCAACCCAACATTACCATAATCACTCCTAAACCATAATCCCCAAGTGCCACATCCAGGCAATTCTTGAAAACTTCCAGAGGTGGTGACTCCACCACCTCCCTAGGCAACTTACTCCAATGCCTGACCTCTCTTTTGGTGACAAAATGTTTTCAAATATCTAATCTGAATCCCCCATGGTACAACTTAAGGCCAGTTCCTCTCATCTTTTCAGTTGAGACACAGAGAAGAGGCTGACCCCCTTGATTACAACCTCCTTTCGGGGACTTGTAGTGTCCCCTCTGAGCCTCCTCCAGAATAAACACCCCCAGTTCCCTCAGCTGCTCCTCTTAGAACATGTCTTCTAGGCCCTTCACCAGCTTATCAGAGTAAACTTGACTGCTCTGCAGCACTTCTCTTTTTTTTTTAACACATCAGCAGTTTTTACTCTATTTATGAGTGAAGGTATTTTTTCCTGTTGATAAGAATGTTCAAAATAAAGCCAAGAACACCCTTTGTCAGCACGCCACTAAAAACAAAGGTTATGGGCTTTTGACCTATTGTCCATTATTTTTTAATACTGTGGTATACTTCCTGTACTATTCTGTCTTTAATTACTTCAGCACCAAACAAAATGTCTTACAAAATAAAAATCATAAGCCCTTATTTTTATGGCACAGGACTGTAAAATGGCCTTTTTGACAGGGAATATGGTGAAAACAGTAGAAGAGGTTATGATAGTAATTCTGTCATTAGAAGCTTTTTATGAGGTATTTGTCTTCACCATAAGGTTTTTCTCCCAGAGCTTTTTTTCCTTAGCAGCATTCTCTCTCAATTATACATCTGTCCACAAGCCAAAAATTACTCACTGCTGAAAATGAATTACTGCAGATGTGTATGACTACAGACAGATGGGAAGCATCTCTGCTGTCTCAGATTTCTAGGTCATGAATAAAACTTCATTGAAAAACTCAAGCTATTAGAAAATAATTAAAGTGTAGCAACCCTTTTTAAGTAAAATTTTAAGTAAAATTGAAATTATATTGTTAGTGTCAGAAAACATTCACTTACTGAGCAATACTACAGCTATGCTTCTCATCAAACAATATTTCTAAAAACTTCCATTTCAGGTATTCAGCACAAGCTTCTTCAGAAAGACCATTGTGAGAAGCCTCAGTCTTAGTCATGAACAGCTTTAAAGGAAAGGGAAATGAAGAGATGGTTGTGTTCTTTCTAAGATCATGAATCTGATTCACTCACATGTCCAATTCCTGGCTTTGCCCCTCGCTCTCTGACCTGAGAAATTCGACCTGATGGCTTCATCCTCCAATTTCACCCTCCACTGCTTTGGTTTGTAAAGGAACACAGATACACACACACCAGAGATACTGCCCGGAGATACTGTCAGACCTACTGCTTTACAAAGTACTTTAAGACTTCCAAATGAAAACCATTTAAAAATGTCAAATAAGTGGGTTGTTGGATCAGTGTTAAAGTAATCACCTCTGCATTTTTTGAAGCCTGAAATGAAAGAAAATTACGCTGAAAGAAGATCAATCTCCATTCATTTTTTTGTGAACAGGCTGAAGAGCCGGAAGCCTTCCCCCATTTTGGAGAGTTGGATAGGAAAGACAGTAACTGTGTAAGTGAATGAAACACAGTCTTAGGGATTTTGAGAGACAACAGCAGTGAAACTGAATTGCCTTTAATTCAAAACACAAGATCATCATTATTTGAATCAAACTCGAATGAATAATACGTATTTAATATTTTAATGCACCTGAGAAAGCATAACAGGATGCAAGGTATTAGTCATCACTCGTGACAATAAAAAGGCTAATGCCTTGCTTAATGAATTCTCTAGCAAAGGAAACAATTACTGGTGCATTTCATGAATCTCTATTGCTAGAAAGGATTCGAACCAGCAGGGAGAAAAGATTACTTTTAACCTTTCATTGATTTATCGACCCTTTTTTTTGTGTCTCCAAGAAAGACACAAACCCACATCAAAATGCCAGGCACATGGACTGAGTGCCTACTCCATGTGTGAAACTGGTTCCTCTGTCACAGATCTACTATTAGGAGTAGCCCATGGATATCCAAAAACCTGTGCTTTACAGATTTAAACTACTGATTAAAAAAAAAACATATGTTTGTTCAGCAAAAAAAGAAAGAGTGGGGAAGAAAGAAACATTTATTCTGAAAGTAAATAAGAAATCACATCTAAAGGCATTTAGGTTAGAAATTTAGTTAAGGCTAATTAAGTTTAGACAAAGAACTGCAGATGCTGTGTTGGGTTTTTTCTCTATACCAAAAAGCCTCATATGTTGGATACTACAAGTCCAGAGGAAGCCACTAAAGTGATGAGAGGGCTGGAGCACCTCTGCTATGGAGACAGGATGAGAGGGCTGGGGTTGTTCGGCCTGGAGAAGAGAAGGCTCTGGGGACACTTTGGAGCACCTTCCAGTACCAAAAGGGGCTCCAAGAGAGCTGGAGAGGGACTTTGGACAAGGGCACAGAGGGACAGGACAAGGAGGAATGGCTTTAAACTGACAGGGTGGGGTGAGATTAGATTTTGGGAAGAAATTCTTTACTGTGAGGGTAGTGAGGCCATGGCACGGGGAAGCTGTGGATGCCCCATCCCTGGAAGTGCTCAAGGCCAGGTTGGATGGGGCTTGGAGCAACCTGGCCTAGTGGAAGGTGTCCCTGCTCACAGCAGTAGGGCTGGAACAAGATGATCTTTAAGGTCCCTTCCAACCCAAACCAGTCTATGATTCTATGGATATGTGCACTCATGCTGCTGTAAGAAAGCACATTAAGCACTGGGAAAACACTTTTTGAGATTGAATACTTTCCACTTGAAGAGTAAACTGTATAATACTTTAATATTATGATTGTGCTTTATTTCTTCCAAATTACTTTTATCTCTAAGAAGTATTCTAGTGAAGTAACTTTATGCAGACAAGGCAAATACGATTCTTGGTCACATTTTTCATTTTCCCCATATTACTGCCCTGTGGCAGCAACATACCACCAGCAGGTTCAGTATCACAACAACATAACCCTCAGAATATAAACAGCTGTGATGTGCAGCTCTAGATCTATAGTGATAGACTGGATACACCTGAAATCCCTCATGTAAGGCATCTTTAAGCCAAGAAAGTATAAATTCTTCCTATAATACTTTGTGTTAATTAGAGTACTCATAATAGATTTTAAGAAAGGAAGTTTCACCCATTAGCTACTGCAGATAGGTTTTGCTCAGTTACTAGGAGAAGAAAGAATAAAACCAGACAGAGACACTTTGCATGATTAGACTTCCAGAGACTGTGTTTCCAGTAATGCTTTGTTTGAAAACAGAAAATACCAAGGATAAAGCTTTGCTCCGATAGTTCCTACTCTTCAGACTATGGCAACTCATTCCAGTCAGAACAAAAGATACTTGGTCTGGGTATTCATCTATTGCCTGGGTATTCATCTATTTACCAGGTGCCCTGGTAAAACTAGATTTTTTAGTAGCACATAAATTAAAAATTATTTTTAAAAAAAATTGTACATTGCCATATATAAATTACATGTGTTTGGTTTTTGATATTTTTGTTTTCTTTTTTTTTTAATGCAGTACAAATGCTGGACCACTGCCTTTCCCCAGTTAAATGAGAAGAAAATTTCCCTCACCTAAACATAGTAAAATGGTAAATATCAAACGCATTTCTCAGAAATCAATATTTAAAAGATTATAAATTGTGCAATTTATACCCGATCATTATTAATATTTAGTGATAGCATTTCCACATTTCTGATATATAATTCTACTGTATCTGGTACATAAATACTTTGGAAGTCTGGAGAGTCAAAAAACCTAAACTTCTTTATGAACAGGTATAGCTACACTAAGAATAAAAAAGATTTTTCAAGTGTAACACTAGATATTGGCAAAATGTCTTCCCTCTTTATTAAGCAATAAAGGCAAAATAAGATAAAGAGATCAAACAAGTGGCAAGTTCAATTTACACTCTTTATGTTTTAATTCAAGCCATCTTTGTCAAACTTTGCACCTTTACCTACAATCCTATAAACCACAGAACAGTTTGGTTTGGAAAGGACCTTTAAAGATGATTTAGTCCAACACACATACCCCCCACCATGATGATCAGGGACACCTTGCACTGCACAGGGTCACTCAAAGCCTCATCCAACCTGACCTAGAACACCTCCAGTGATGGAGCATCCATGGATGCAGAACCAAACCAAAGATGTTGCACTTTATAGATCAAAACCAGTTTGCAAGTGCTATAAATTGTAGCTATAGAACCACCAACTATTAGAATACCTATTTGGCAAAACAGAAAATACTACCAAACTACAAAAATACCTACCAGTTTAATGATCAGATTATTTCTCACTGTGGCTCCCTCCCCCCTGGACTCCTGGAAACAGCTATCCAGCCTTGAAGACATCACTGACCAACTTCCCACAATCAACTTTCATACTCAACTAGAGAAAGTGTTTAATTAGTAATTCTTTCCCCCACATTTTGGTGTCAGTGTCCAACTCCTGGCAGGACATTTCATTAAGAAGTTTTCAGCCAACCACACTCCCCTCTCCATCACAGTAATACAGCCCACTTCCACACCTTGCTCAATTCTATAAGCAATCTCCAGTGCAATTACAGGAATTGCTTATGCACAAGATGAATGCTAGTGGCTAGGATATTGTATCCTTCAACACCATTAAATGTGGGGAAACAAAGAATTAAAAGTACAGTTAGATAGTTCCACACATCTGAAGCTGGCTGACAGTTGTGTATGATATCATAAATTGTAACCAACACCAGCATCCACTACTCATTTCACAAACTGATTATGATTTGTCTCTATTCCTCATTTAAGCTCATCCACTCATTCTTTTATTCAGTAGTGGGAAGGCAGAGAAGTCACTACAGGCTGCTTTGCTATGGAGTTCTGCAAAATTTGCTTTCAGACACACAGTTTTTCAACTGGATTTTCCTCTCTTCTGTTCCAAGACAGTGCTGAGATGTAGTCTCTCTCAAGAGAAAGAACATTAAAAACTTACACTTCGATGAAAAACTTTGTCTTTCCTGTAAAACAAACCTGAAATTCTCAGAAGGGGACAAGCAGGCACTGAGATCATTAGGTAGGTGTTAGAAAACTTAGAAAGCTGCTTCACACTCACATTAGAATGCAAGATCCCTACATTATGTACACCAATAACCTGGCATAGTGAGTCGGTCCAAATGCATCAAACTCTTGTTTTATTCCAAAAAGGTTTTAGTGCAACTACATTCATCACAGCATCTCAGTTTCTTTCTGTGATATAACTAATGTAGCTATAAATTTTCACAGTTTATGTTTTCTCATATCTGGGAAGAGAGCTCTATGTGCAGCCTGATATTTTTAGTTTCCTTATTTGAACATATATGCTGGTTTGTATCTGTTACAGAAGAAAGATCAAGCAAGTGCACTTGGCAGCTGGTCTGGAAAGTGATAAGACTGTAACAGACTTTAATGGAATTCATTTCAGTCCTATGCTACACTAGGAAACAAAATTTCCAGCCCATATTAACTTGCAGGTTGGCTCTTCCTGATTACTTAGAATGCTCCTGCTACTCAAGAGGGCAGTTTAAAACTTCTAGATAAGAAAGTATTTCAAGTTCATAACATTTTACATCTTGAAGATAAGGCCAAAGCTGTGAATATAATCTTCTCTCAAAATCTAAGTAGAGACTTCAAAAAATATGTAAAAAGAGTGAAAGCTAGACATGGTCAAAGCAGTTTGCATGCCTCGAGAATTGTGTTCCTTAATTCTGGAAGAAAGCTGAAGATGTGAGACAGAAGTATCATTGCACAGTAGGTGCAGCACCCAAGCTACTGTTCCATTCTCAAACCTTTTAACCCATTATGAGGCAAGTGACTGTAACTGCAGAATTAGTCCTCGTAGGAATCTTCATAGAGGAGAAGTGGTGATGTCAAACTATGTCAGTATATACTGAACATGCTTCCTTAAGGAACTCTCTGACTGTATTGATCTCCTGTCAGAGAGAAGAGTGACATTTCTTGCCTATAAGAATGTCACACTGTCACCGGGAATGAGAGGAGACATCAACTCACCACCCATCAGCAGGTCCCTCAGTACCTGTGCTGCTTTTCCAAGGCACAATGCTGCCATAATGCTGACTTTTAAAAAGGTCTGGATAAAAATTGACATCATTCAGATCAACTGATTTCTGGTATACTGTGAGCTCTTCCAGTAATGTCAAATGAATGATATTTGGCTGGAGTCAGAGTACTTGGTGAAAAACCAGGGTTTTGCAGTATTGCATCCATAATGAAAAACAGACATATTCCAAGAAAAACTCACTGTGCTACTCAGTAGTACAAGTTGTTTGTAACTCTTCCACCAGCCAACTACTCCACAAATTTCCCTCATGGGGTGTTCATCAGAAGATCTGCAGGGATCACTGGGCAAAAATGCTGCTCTTGGAATCTGCTTTCATATCTGGGAAATTTCAGTAACAGTACTTGATGTCCTCTCTTCCCTGCACTACAACTTCCTCACCTAGTCCTCAAGACAACTCCCAAACTTTCTCAGGGTATTGCTGACTCCTCCTTGCTCTCTCATAGCTCTTAGTTTCTCAGTGAGGAAAAGAAAGCTCCTAAACCCTGCAAACTGCCTGGATTATCCACTCAGTTCTCTGTAAGGAGATGTAAGAACTGAGTGAAACTTTGGTTCTCCTTTTAAATATGGGAGTCTGTATGGATGTGATTCAGTTACCAACTGGTTACCAACTTTCCTTCCATAGCATTACCATCTCCACTAAAATACTTGGAACTGTTTCAGAGTTTAACATTAGACCCTAAATAGCCAGATGACATCTTCTTCAGAAAACAAGGGAGAAAAAAACCAAAAACGTGACTTTTTGAAAAACCAAATTCAAACTTCAGAAGAGACAATCCCAATGCTCCCTCTAAAACAAATACTAGGAGATGCTAAAATTACACTTCTACTAAAAAAGAAAATACTTTCCTCCTTGATCTTCATAGTAATTAATTGTAATGCTCTACAGAAAGAAGGAAAAAATTACTTTCTAACTCCAAAAATGTATCTGCCATCCCTTTTACAGAGAACTCTGAGTTGCCTAACCCCAACTTTCATGAACTATTATTTGGGACAAAATAGTATGAGTAACTCAAATACACAGGTCAACAGCCAGCAGACCAAGCATGAGGAAAAACATAAAAGTACAGTTTTTCTTCTGGAGTACAGTTAAAATGGCAGCAATGCCAAAAAAAATCCTGTAAGAGATCTCCTGACTCAAAAAAGTAAGCAAGTAGGCAAAAATATAAGTCTCTGTTTTTAAAAAAAACACTTAAAACAAGTAGACTTAAAGAAAAATCAAGTGGTCCACAACATGACCATAGGATTTTCATATGTAAAGAACCAAGCATGCAGAGAACACCTTAATGGTCTCATTATTAACACCATGATTTTCATGTTTTAATTTATTGTACACATAAAGGAGTTTTAAAATACATTTAATAGCTATGAAATCTGCATATATGAGAAAAACATGGGAACCAGGGCCCTAATAATGTCGGCCTTGCTTTGGCTGCTGGTATTATTTCTTCAGAAGCAGTTCAAAGACTGCCCACAAAAGATAAAGACCCTGCAACCTTTTCTTGAATATTTGAATATCAGGTCTCTCTATACATAATTAGATTTGAAAACCTAAATGTCTTTTGGTTGAATAAATAACATCAGAAGTTCAAGACTCCAAGACGAGTATATTTGCAATTATATTACAGTTCAAAAACCAAATGAAAAATTGTTCTCTGAAAAATAAAGTCTTAAAATAGACCAAAGTACACCATGTGCTTATGTTTTATCTGACAGTGTTGCATATCTGGATTGAGATGGTTAGCTTCTCTGTGTCAAGATCTAGATGAAAATTATCTGTATAAAGAGAGTAAAATGTCAAATTCTGAATTATCTGACAATTCTACAGCAGATGGCCTAAAATATTAGTGATTCAGTTGTCGCTGGCATTGGGTCAGTTCTTTACTTGTTAATTAGGGACCTTAATTTTGAACTACAATTTTGCTAAAAAATGCCCATCAGGGCAAAAAAAAAATTAGAAAATGTATGCCTAAAGATTTTAGAAAGCTTGCTCTCCATTAGTGCAAGAATTTACATTCTGATTGATTAATAAAATTCCAGGTTGGGAAGAAAACTTCCACTCCTGGTTGTTTTAATAAGATCCAGACCTTGTCTTTAGTAAATACTGGCAGTGTGCAAGTGCAGAAGTGCTCAACCTTATCCATTTCACTATATTTCAGAGTTTAAGATGCCCAGAGAGCAAATGTTCAGCCTCTTTCTCCTAGAGTGCAGAGTCTGGGTTTGGAAAGCAAGTCACAGGAGAGGTGACAGGCAGGTACTTTTGCTCTGCAAAAGAGATATCCAGAGTCAGTCCTCCTCCACCACAGACTGGAGCATCATTTATATCACAAAGCTGAGTTTGTCCTTCTCCTCCAGACAGGACCTGCCCCCCTGTGTGCCACTGCTGGATCTCCGTATCTCCTCTTCCCTCCTGCAGTTGAAAACAGAACATTTCATCTTGTCTAACTTCCAAGTCCATCACAAGTTGTCTCAGGCTGCTCAGGGCAGCTTTAGCACCCAGAGAAAGGTCCTTGTCACGCTCTCCCACATCCTGACTTGGGAACTGTCCTGGCAAGGAGGTGAAGGATTGCCATGCCACGGACTTCAAAAACATTTAACACTTCTCCACACAAACAGATCCTTACATTGGAATCAACTAAGGAAAAGTGAAATGCCTGCAAGAGATAAAATCCAGTATTTGCTTGGTCATTAAAGCCAACATCATCCTAAATTATACTGAAGTTATTCTATAACTGAGGAAAACCAAATATCAAGCAACAGCTACACGACAACAACAAAAATATCTCTCCTTGGTATTTTCTTTCCATTGGCATGTCCTCTGTGTGGAAATACATTCCCCCAAATCACTTCCTCTAAACCAGTCCACGTTCGTCCTGGTGACAAGACCCTCACCAGCACTTACCACTGGGAGAAGTTCCACAAACAATCTGAAGCTAAAGATTGTTCCCTCCTGAAGCACCAATTTTTTTATCTGTTGCTTTGAAATCTATATGCAAGAACACATAAGGGTTGGCAACTATACAACTGAGTATTTATAAACTCTAAAAATGTTAACATATGTTAGAAAGCAAAAACAATTTGCCACTAAATAAGCTTTCACTTCCCATTAGATGTACATTCCCTGAAAAAAATACAATTAGGCAGTAATCAGCCTTGACAATATATATTTAAATATAAGATAAAATTACTTTTTTTAATAGAAAGAACTGAAATTTTGAGTATGAGATTTTCCTGTATTTCTATGCAATGATAGATTTAACAGTAGCCAGAAGATGCATTCAAAGAAACTAGAAATATTGAGCTTAGAAATCTAACTTTTATAATTTCTTTACAGCTGAATACCCAAACACTGCTCTGAAATACCATGGAACTCTGCTTTGCTTTTAAATATTAGAGGTATCTTTGACTTCTGCATAAGGCAAACATAGCAACTTCAGACCTTTTAAACCAAGCTTTGACAAGTATTTCACTTCATTTGGAAGCTACACTTACTGGCAGCTTAAATAAAACATTTTTATAAGTACAACAATCAACTTTTTTAAATGTGCCCTTTTAAAATAAATGCTTCTTGACACATTGCATTTGGGTTTCTATCCACGTAGAAGCAGTTCTCTAACGTTGCAACAAAAGCTATCTAGAAGTAATTCTAGGAGTTACGTGTGTCAGACTCGGCAGTTGATAAAATTGCTGTTTCCTTGCTTTTTGTTTGATGTTAGATTGGCCATTTCTAACGGGCTGTGCTTGCCCCAGTGGGCAAAGCTGGAGAAGGGCACAGCACACACCCAATGGGTTCAAAAAGCAGCAAAGCATCTGCCACTGTTCCCAAAGTGAATCACAATTCTAGTTCTTAATACTCTACTGCTTATTAAAAATATCAAATTTGACAACACTGGAAAAAAAAAAGGAAAATTAAGAATCAACAAAACCTCTTATAATGCTGAAAACAAACAAGTGCCTACAGATCCAATGTGCAGTTTTTTGATTGCAGATGTAGGACGGTTTTTACTGCATCTCCTAAGGACTGAAAGAGCTATGGCATAAATTAATAATAGTGAGTCTATAAAGGTTGAATTGATACTGACATCTTGGATATTATTACTGTAAATGACAGATTAATGGACAAAGGCACAAGATCCCAAAAGTAGTCCTAGATATTTAATTACTAGGAAGTAACCAATAATCATATTAATTAGCACAGTTAAAAATCCCATCGAGCAGTAAATGATTTCAAAGGAAATTTTGGCTATAACAATGACAAGTTAAGTAATAACTTTGGCCGATGCCAGCACAGAATAAATGATTTAATGATCCCCATAGAAAGTTTTATTTTACTGAGATCGATATCTGACCCCTATTATACACTAAAAGCCATGCCTAAAACCAATTATAAGAACTATTCTTGGGCCTCTCAATTACAAAGAAATTTCCTTCTCGATTGTCATTCCATCAAAATTAAATAGATAATATGGAACTAAATGCATCTTTTTGGCATCTCAAGAGCAATAGCAACTATCGATATTTAAACATTTTACTAAAAAAATACCTAAGTCTTCGGTACTCAGTTTCCTGGATTATTAAAAAAAAAAAAATACCCAAAATCAAAGCATTTTGCAGCAGTATGTATTTCTAAATGCAACATATTATCATCACTAAGTGAATCACAGAATGGTTTGGGTTGGAAGGGACCTTAAAGATCATCTTGTTCCAAACCCCTGCCATGGGCAGGGACACCTTCCACTAGACCAGGTTGCTCAAAGCCCCATCCAGCCTGGCCTTGAGCACTGCCAGGGATGGGGCATCCACAGCTTCTCAGGGCAACCTGTGCCAGGGCCTCCCCACCCTCACAGTAAAGAATTTCTTCCATATATCTGACCTAAACTTCCCCTCTTTCAGTCTGAAGCCATTACCCCCCGTCCTATCACTACAGTTCCCAATCAATGAATATCAATAGCAAGAATGATTTAACACTAACAAAAATTAAACGTCGTGAACTTAAGATTTCACATCATTGAAAGTGTATTTTTAAAAGATAATCACTTTCAAACTTGACTTTTATCACATGTAACTGACACTTCATGCAAAATAAAGGGGTTTGTGATGAACAGTAACTTTTTATAGTAAAGCTGTAGAGTTATTCTCTACCTTTCTGTAACACAGGAAAAGCTTCTTCACTGAAAGGATGGGCAGGCACTGGAACAGGCTGCCCAGGTGGAAGCACCATCCCTGGAAGTGTTCAAAAGATGTGTGGATGTGGCACTTGGGGACATTATTTGATGGTGGTCACGGTGGTGCTGAGTTAAGGGCTGGACACGATGATTCAATGATTTTAAAGGCCTTTTCCAACCTTAATGATTCTAAGATTTTTAGAAATAATAGTCCTAAGTCTGAGTTTTGTAGAAACAGAATTTTTTATCTAAACATGATGGAAGGCTTTAACTGTAAAAAAATTATTCCCATGTGTCAAAATTGATAATTTTTAATCAGTAAATTATTTTTTTAAATCCTATTTTCCAGTAAAACTCAATACAACATGTGTAATTAAGAAAATATTCACAAAGTGAAAAAGGTTAATATTTAATTGCATTATAAGTTATTTGTATTCCGATTTTGCACTGTCTTTGCTCAGATCACATCCTGCTTGTGCCCAAATCCTGCTTGTGGATGATATCAGGCAGCAATATGGATAATTGTCACATATCAATCAAACACAACTTAAAAAAGCAGTTAAACTGACAGAATATGACCTGGATGATGGAATACTCAATTAAAAATCAAGAAGTAATGGATATAAGTCAAGTTAGTCAAGAATCTTATGTTTGCCATGATCTAAAAGGAGGCTGAAGATGCTTATTACTGACCAGTTGTTACTGTGTTAATCTAAAATAATCTACCTTCATATATTATATATATATGTGTGTGTGTGCATAAAGAGCCTAAAATTTCCTACTGGGTTTATGCAGTAGGCACTTTTTAAAAATTACTGGCTATTTAAATCCCAAGTCTTTCTAATTTTAATGTTAGACCAGTTGATCCATGTGTTCATTCAAATGTATTAGTGCTTCTAGAATTACACCTGCTCCTCACAGAAGACAGGACAGAAAAAAAGTATGTAAAAACAAAAGCAAAGAACATATACCTGCTTTCTGTGTCAATATTCAATCTGTGCTACTTACGGTATTGTTCTCCTTCTGTGAGCAATTCCCTTAAAAGCTTAATTTTTCAACCAAGTTTGTTTTCAGGAACAGAAATATAGTCTCCAGAAATTATTTAAGGAACAACTATTTATCTCTTTAGTACTAGGAAGTGTAGTTACAAACTAGACATTAACTTGTAAATACATTGAACAAACATTATGGAAATACGTGAATATTTAAGGTGGCACATCCTTTAATAGAAAGACTTAAAAAATGAATGCAGAATTAATGGGAAAGTTCTCCAGTTCCACTACAAAACTGAAATTTAAACCAAAGGTAAACTTATAATTAATTTCTGGAAAAGACTTTCCTACAGCAAGAGCATTAATTGCTTTTTTTAAATGGACAAAAGAGTAAAACATTCATATAAAACATAAGTGTAATGGTAAAAATCCTTTGTTATCAAAAGAAATGTGCAGCAATTAATCCAGACAGTTCTCACTCTGATGCCACTTCATGACTATCGAGGTTAAAAAAATGGGATCATGAAATAGAGAAGATGAATTTCGCAGAAGTTTTTACAGCTGAAAGTGGATGACTATAGATTAACTACAAAGACAAGAAATCTAGACCCTACAAGGATGAGAAATTTAGACCATCTGTATTACATCAACTATTAGACTGTGCATTATTCTTGGCTTTCCATCAAACTCTGGTCCTTAAAAAAAACACTCTTTTGTTTAAAGCTTCAAAGACTACAGCTGTTCTTATTACTGGTTTTGGAAATCACTACTTAAAATCTTTAAAATAGAACATATCTGAAAAGACTCAGTAAAAATTATATTTACAAAAAAGCTTATAACTAAAGTAAACTTTCAACATTATGAAGATGAAAATAGCAAGAGCAAATAATCAGGATAAACACAACTGGTTTAGAAAAACTTCAGGAAGAAACTAAGAAATATGGAAAAATTATTTAAAGAATTATAGGGGATACTGAATACTGGTTATTACTGAATATTAGAATGTAAAGCACAGAATGCTGAAAATATTTGTTTAAAAGAAGGATCTGTATATTGGATTTGAATTTATCATACCTGCTGCTTACTCTGAAAGTTAAATTAGAATGAACAATTTACAATTCAAAAATAACTTGGAACAACCAGTTACAAAATTACAATAAGAAAACGTTGGCATTCATTTAATTCCTCTGTTCCAACCTTTTTAATAAAGTAGTAGAACAAAGTTCATGCAAAGGTCTTTGTTCTAAAAACAGCGATAAAGAAAATACACTGTATAGGTTCTAAATAAGTACATGTATCAGAAAATGCAAAGGATTTTCTATAGCTACAAATTAGCAGCCTCCCCTCCTCCACACATTTTTTGCTTTAATTCTCAAATATATAATAACAAATGTACGAGAAAGGTCTTAAAACCATGACAGATGCTAAAATAAGCTTGGCAATCCATGTATCTGGAGCAGTCTTATTACAGTCCTTACAAGAAAAATTATAGCTAACACAATCAGAAGCAGAGCAGCTTTATAGCTTTGAGGTTGCACCTCAGATAACCAAGGAGGAGCTGTAAGAATTAATTAGCAGAAAAGTAAAAGGCAAAATGGCCCAAACCCTTGCTCTGTGACACACTGTCTTCTTTCCCACAAAACATAACCAAGTTTTCAGCTATTAAACAATTGCCCATTTATTGCTGCAGGTAAGCAAAGGGGCTCCTGGCCAACCAGAATCTGCAGGACTCGACTCACAGCCCAGATGAATATAACTTAGTGCAATCCAAAATTGGCTCAGACAAGGTCTAGAATTATACCCTTGGCATTTTGGCAAGCACAGTGAAAACTCAGGAAATCCATCCAAGCCATTTGCTTTCATGTCATAAAATAACCTATGGAGTTTTCTACACCCAAAGTGAACTATTACTTCAGATCCAATCTGTCTTCCCAAAAGACATGGGCAACTTCTGGAATTCTTCATTTTTGACATTGTGGCAACATTTATCTGATTTTCGAATCTCAAATACATTTGTACAGCTCCAAATACAATCTAACTGAAGTTCTTTAGGCTAATTCTCTGGGAATGTCTCAATGAGATTCACAAGTCTATTGTCATAGAACTATGGAAAGGCCTGGATTGAAAGGGACCTTAAAGCCCATCTCATTCCAACCCCTTGCCATGGGCAGGGACACCTTCCACTATCCCAGGTTGCTCAAAGTCCCATCCAACTTGGCCTTGAACACTTCCAGAGATGGGGCATTCACAGCTTCTCTGGGCAACCTGCGCCAGTGCCTCACCACCCTCACAGTAAAGAACTTCCTGATACCTATTATCTAATTTCCTAATGTTCTAATATCTGATCTAAACCTATGCTCTGTCAGTTTGCAGCCATTTCCCCTCGTTCCGTCACTGCGTGCCCTTATAAACAGGATCTCTCCATCCTTCCTGTAGGCTCCCTTCACGCTGCAATTAAGGCATCCCAAAGCCTTCTGTTTTCCAGGCTGAACAATCCCAGTTCTCTCAGCCTTACCCAATTCTCTTATCCTAGTCTCCAAGCCTAGGCATGGAGCACCTTTTATTTCAGGGCACACGTTGGTAACTTCTTGTTCCCATAGATCTACCAAGGGAACCTTTTTACATCTTTACAGAGGCTGCACCTTTACCACTGAAAATTATATGAAAGCTACCTTTATTGTTCTTAGAGGCTTGAACTCTCTGCATCCTAATGTCCTGATTATGGGCAGACCTGTTGAAATACAGACAAAAGCAGACAGTGTGACAGCAATTTAAGTGTGTTGACCCACTTATCACAGGTAAGTCAACAAATATATTTTAATACAGGTTTACTGTGTATAAAATGCAATCCTTTGGTGTGAGAACATTAGATGTAGAAAATTAAATAAAAAGAAGCCTGTAAGCACTGGAATCATTGTTGCTACACTAGCAGAGACCTAGAGCCTACACCTCAGTAAGACTGATGGAAAGGAAGGTTCACTAGAAAATACACTGGGACAATCAGAAAAATATTCTTAACAGAAGCTAGGGGAGAAAAGCAGCTCAATCTCTCCAGCTAATCAAAAAAGAAGGTTATGGTTTGGCTTGTTCAGAGTTTTTCTAAGCATTTATGACAGATTTCCTCTCAGCATCTGCCATCTCAACAACACACATGCCTGTGTACCTGCATCTCACTCCTGGCAAGGGGTTAAAGGAAAGGTAAGATCTGCCAGAACCCCAACACACAGAGGTATAAGGCACATTCCTATGTTTACAGCAAGCAACAGCTTTAACAACAACACTCAAGTAATGGTTTCTTAGAAAATTTTAGTTATGTCTTCTGCCAACCTGCTGCCAAAAAATTAGGGAATTGCTTCTAGCTACACCAGCTACACTCAAACCTTGCCAGAGAAAAGCCCAGGCAAGTGAGGCAGCTGAGGTCTCCACAGGACTAAACAAAGCCAAATTCAAAGACATTCAAAGAAAGCGAGGGGGTGGAAATATCATGTATTAGTGTATTCAGTGAACACCTCCATACAGACCTCCCAAGAAGCCAAGGACCGGAGCTGCTTCAGGAAAAGGCGGGGAAGGCACAGATGGGCAATGACAGCCCTTTCCGTGCAAAGCAGAGGCTTGAGAGGATGGAGCTTGGCCAGGCAGTGGGGAAGTGGCTCTGCTGAGAGCTCGTGGGTGAAGATCAGAGGGAAGGCAAAGAAACAGGATGTGATGGTGCTATTCTGCACAGAGCAAATGTCCCGTGGTCACACTTGAACCATCTTCAGCCCAGTGAAACCAGTAATGCCCTGCCTGCTCAAGGACACCCTAGAGCAGTGCTGCTGAACAGCAGCCTAAACTCAAGGTGCAAATGTCAGCAGGTCCCTGGGCAAACCTCAGTTTTCCAGAAACATGGTAAAGACTTCTTTTGTTGGAATCCAAAACTTGAAAGATCAGGTATTCACACCTTTGGGGAAAAGAAAAAAAAAGAAAAAAGAGAGAACACCCCCCACAGACCACAAAGCTCAAACTACATGCAATACTTCTAGTTTTCAGGGCTAATCTCATGAAACCTCATAAATTAAAATCTCAGAGGAAAACCAGCTTTACTCATTTATGAAAAATCACGACTCAGAGCACCTCCCCTCCTTCTCCCACCAGCAGTGAGGCAGACTTGCACTCTAGAATGTTCAGTACAGCGGATTTTCAGGCAATCTCACATTTATTACACAAGCTTTAAGTGAAGTACCATACCTAACAAAATGAGATTCAAGTGATTCTGCCTGTATGCCTCTGATTCAGAATAATTTGCAGTCAATTTACTATCCAACTGTTTTAAAGTTTTTAGTCTAAAGAAAAAAATCAGAGGAGAAAAAGAACTCGAAAAAGATATGAGTACAGGCACCTCAGGATTCCCTGTTTTCACATCACCCAGCAAAAAGAGCTCTGAGGAACGTGACAGCCAGTCTTCCTCTGATCTGTGATACCTTGATGTCTCCTCCTAAAGCATTTACTCCAGTTTGACAGTAAAGAGCTGAAGATGATACCTTTTTCCCAGTCCTTGACTCAGATACTAAAGTTCTTAAATAGACTAGTACAAATGAAAATAAAACTATTCCCTTTATAAAGACATCAAATATATAATAAAAAAATAAATGTTGCATCAGTTCCTATCTACTAGGATTGATTTAAGCTTATTTGAGCAGAGCAAAGTCAAACATTAAGTTTTTACTTCTTTCCTTTAAATGCATCGACATGAGAGCAAATACGTTCTATCTATATAGTTATTCCTAGAGAGATATTTCAAATTATTTTTTAAAGATGGTGAAACTTTGAACTTCAGATGCCTTCATAAGATGCATTAAAAAACCCTTAAACAAGCATCTATATTAGTCTGATAATACTCACACTGTCAACAAGGGAAACTGACTCTCCAAGGCATGAAAAACCCTGGAGGTCACCAATTTAAAACCTCAGTTTGATTATTCTGCAATGATCAGAACTTTGCTCCCTCACAGCATAAATTCTCTCAGTGTACAAAAAAAAAAAAAAAGCGAGTAAAGCAGTAAAAAAAAGGCCCTTACAGTTTGATATTGATCCTCCTACAGTTGTTCCAAAGGACAGTGTTTCTTCCTGAAGACAAAATATATACTGTCTTCTCTTCTAGTGACAGCCACACTAACTCAGCTGTCTTCTATTGACAAACGTGTCAGACTTGTGCCTGCTAAAGCAGGGCTGTTTTCCTGAAAAGACCTCAGAAATGTATTTGTAACATTTTCACTTATTTTTTTCCTACCTTTTTGAAAAAAAGTTAACCACATTTCATTTTTACCTTTCGTTATATCTTCCTTCCCGTCCTTCTCAGCTACGAATAATTGAAAGCATCAGTTTCAAGTGTGAAACACTAAAATGGGATTTTCTTCATTACTTCCCATTATAAACCTCAGTGTAATAACACTGAACATCGTTCACAACTGCACTGCCCTCCAGAAAGGCCTGTAGTACTTCCTTTTTGGCAAAGTGAACTGTATCTCTACACTGACAGAGGTGTTTTTCTTAACACAAAAAAAAAAAAAATCCCAGCTATAACAGTTACTGATTCAAGCATTTCTAGCATTTATTGTGTTCTACTTGTCCAAATATGATTTATATTTGGTATATGCTGCGAAAAAAACAGACATTGCAAGGCTGGTCTCAAACTAGCAAAGGCCTTTAAGAGCAATGTCTAACTTGCGTGACTTGTTCAATCAACTCCAATTAAATCCCCTGGTAAGGATGGATTACTCCCATGAGGAAATGCTGCAGATCTTAAGTCATAACACTTTTCAGGGATAGTGAGATACTCACGTATTCAGAAAACTTATAGAACAGTGCAGTTAGTAAAAACTGGTTATAGCTGTATATCACTGATAAAATCCTTAATGGATTAACAGCGTCCATTTCAGACAAACACAATTTTTGATGGATGAGCACAAAAAATTCAGTCCTGGAGACGTGTCACTGTATATACTCACCTAATAATCCACTACCAATTTGAAGTAAAAACTAATTTAATCCCCACATTTCTGTTCTAGTCATCAATTCTTTAAGCGTTTATTAGGATCATTCCAAGTGTTTTTCTCTCTCATAGTTGTAACACACTGTATCTTTAAACCCAAAAGAAAAAAATTAAGAGACATTTCAGACACCCCTTGCATCCAGAAATTCCATCCAAGATGACTTTAGACTTGTTCTTATTGTACCACCCGGAGACATGAAAGACCTGTTAAGTCATCGTAATAGAGAACTTGTCCCTGGGGTGTCTTCTGCAAGTGATTCATTTCATTGACTCTGATAGTAAAAGGGTCATAAGCAGAAGCAACAAATATGCAATGTAGCACTGAATGTACATTCTGGATTTATTACAGAAAATTGAAAGCACTGCAGCGCCAAAACCTAATACACCATTAAATACAGCATAAAACACAAGAAATACCTCCATACCTTACTTTTATTATATGTTTTACGAATATTTTAAGTCACAGTGGATTAAGCTATTTTACTTTCAGCACAGGGCTCTAGAAGGGATGCATGAGAGCTCCACCTTATTTCTGCTCTTCAGAATGTTCTTATTTTTATTTCATATGCAGTTTGTCACCATTTAATTTAAATAGCTGTTAAATAACTGTTAATCTGGTCCACAACCCATTACATGCTTTTACATCACATTCAAGAAAGAGAGTACTTAGAACATCTAAGTAATTTTTCCATACACATAACTAAAAATATACAAACTTTAAGACAGCAGTCAGTACACATCATCACAATATGTAATAGCAAAGTGTAATAACTTCTATAGAAAGCATGAGATTCAGTGTTCAGTATGAAGAGCAAAGACTGATGTCGAGAAATGTTTCTTTTTTGTAAGTCGATAGGATAAACACACCCCTGGAACATTCCGTCCATGGCAGGGGATTTAAAAAAAAAAAAATATAATGCCAAATTAGGTGTTCAATGCTGACAGAGTGAATGGGAGTTTACCCAAAAAAAATCTCACATGCATTAGAAAAATCCAGTCAAAAACAAACTTGGTACTACATCTTCTTTGTGAAGAATGCATCTCAGTTTTCTACAGATAAACTCTATTTGTCCAGAAGAAGCTCAGAAAAAGGGGTGAAGCACTCTCTCACACATAGTGATGGACAGATGAAGCCACCTTTAAATGCAGCTCTGGAAACATAATATGAGAGGTCACCAAGAAGTGAAAGTGCAAATTCTTCTAATATATGTTAGTCTGAAATCTCTTCAAAGGAAATGGAGTAAAAAAAGTAAATTAATAAAATGAACAAGAACTTTAAATGTTTATTCAAGCATCGACTTTTCTCATATTCAATAGCTGACAAAAGGCTCAGGATGCACAAATTTCATCTAAAACAACAAAAAATCAGAATGAATACAAGAAAAAATTTATCATGCTGCATCATCACACAAGTTCAAATGATATAAACTGAAAAACAAACAAAAAGCAACTAGAACTTAAGCTGCTGCTGGGCTGTTGTATCTTTCAGAGCTTTTTCTACTTGTCTTCTCAGAGATATTAGATTGTGTCATGACAAAGTGGTGCAGCTTTATTGAGTTTAAAATAGCAGACAAAGATTAATGCAATACAACAGCTTTTATGAACTTACCAGCAGTGAAAAGGCTGCAACTGGAAATTCAAGAGACATACATAACCACAAGGACACCCACTCATCTACTGCCCTGCCCGGGAGGTCTTCGCATGTCCGTTTTTTGTTTGGTTTGTGTTTTTCTTAAACTACATATGCTTTTAGCTGAACTTCAGCATTTTGTATAGTTCAAAGAACTTACTCAATTCGGTTTATTTTATTTTTCTCTGCTGATTCTAAAGCACAGTTCTAGCCATAACTAGGTCCATGGCTTATACAAGATGGATACAACAGACAAATTGTGCAGCGCAAAAAAAAGCAAAGCCTTTAAAAAAATTTATAAAAATCAAAATCAGTGAACTTTGAATCAGTGACACCTCACCTTCTGTCCCATAAGACGGAAAGAAAGGGCACCAAAACAAGATGGATCATGCAAATGCCCCCCAAAAGTGTCTGCCTATGATGCATCAAAATAAAACAAACCCTCTTCCCCATAGCTATGTGGGAAATACCATCCTGATTACTTCTGTTAGCTATTGCAACATTTTATTCTTCAAAAGCATTCATAAACCATTCCAAAACCCTCATGTGGGAAAAATTAACACTAGGTTCCTATATATCTAAGTCAATTGATTTGATTCTTTACCAGCTATATAGATAAAAACAAAAATAAACTATTTTATGAACATCCTGCAGTTCCTCTGAGAGCAGCTGTTACTGTAAACATGTTTCGCTAGAGGCAAATTCTGTTCTTTATTTTTTCATATAATTCCTGCTTTCCTCTAATTTTCAAGGTTGTTTTAGTAAGAGTAAAACAATAGGCAGCCAAGCCAAGACAGCACTGTAGTTTAAGTTTTACAAAAATGTTTCCCCACACAGTAATACATATTTTGTACATCCAAATCTTCTTGTAGTTCCTGTGAATGCAAAGTTTAAGTCAACTCTTAGTTTTGTTGTGGGTTGTTTGTTTTTTTTTCAGGGAAAGCTTTTACAAACCATCACAAACCACACCACTACAGTACTGAAGCTACTCAGTACTAACACACAGTTTTCTGCATGAGGTTTTTACTTACTTTATGAATTCTGCTTATTTCAGTTACAGGTTAGTTTGTATAAATATTTCATTATAAAAGCAAAGAAGAAATGTTCTAGGTGATTTTTCTCATTTCCCCTATAAAATCAAGCTTTGTTTCTTTGTACCGAGAGGGAACTGGTGCAAGAAGGGATTTAATATGACAGAGATCATACGCACACACGCACTGATTATTTTAGCATTCATTATTATGACAATCATCTCGCACAGAAGCACAAAAACAGATGAAGGAGAAGATATTTCTGTACCATGAGCATGGATTCACCACAGACAAGTCACGCTTGCCCAACCCAAATGCCCCCCTATGGCAAAAGACCACCTTTAGGACAAAGCCCCACATCTGTCAGTGGTCTCGGAAGGTGAGGAAGGATGAGCTGCATCAAGGGGTTACATGGGTTGTAAACTGGCTGCACCACTCAGCCCACAGAGATTAAATCAGTGGCTTGGCTGGTGACAGGTAGTAAGCCAAACAATCCCACAAGTTATTATTGTTTGATATGATATCCTTATTAGCAAACTGAAAGAAGAAGCAGAATACATCTACAGCAAATACAGTGACAGTACCAAGCTTGGAAAGGGGAGGATTGATATAATACAGTCATTCAGCTCAAAGGAACCTCAAGGAACTTAAGGACTGGGCCAACAGAAGGGAAGTGGAAAATGGCACACCTGGGCCAGAATGACCCCACCCATCAGTACAGACTGGGAACAGACTGCAGTCCTGCTGGAAAGGTCCTGAATGAGTCCACTCAGCAACAACAATTATCATGGAGCCAAACTCATCTCAGCAACACAGAGAACAACAGGGCTCAAAAAAACAGTTGTGGCTTGGGAGGTTCACACTGGTCTCAGAACTCTTCCCCAGCGGGTAGGAAGTGCAGCAGTGGAATAAGCTGTCCAAAGGGATGGTGGAAGCTGCACACTGGAGATGTCCAAAATGAGGCAGACGAAGCCAGAGCTGGCACGACTCTGTGCTGTCAAGGGCTCCACTGATGGGGAGCTTGGATGAGATATGCTACAGGGGTCCCCTACACACCTCAGCTTTGTGATTCTATCTGCAAGAACCCTTTGGAAGAATTCTTCCATATCTTACCAAGACTTTTTCCTTTGGTAAGGTTCTCTCCATTAGCCAAGAGAAGTCCATTTTCACATCAAATTGATCTACTGTAAGAAGATATTTTCTCATGCAAGTGCAATCAACTTCCGTTAAAACTAAACTTGCTAACTATTTCAAATGCTCTTACTGAGAAAAATACCTCCAGATTTCAGCTGTTAAGTAACTGGTATTGTAACATCTCCCTAAATGTAAAGCAATATTGCTGTTGGGTGAAAGGAATGTCCATGATAGTTGCTATGTCCAAGCAAAAACAGGAACTGCAATTTTTTCTCATCCCGTCTGTGGGAAATGTTCAGCATTAACTGAAAGGTTGACCATAGACTAATTGATTTATTGGCTTGTGGCACAGCAAAATATCTTGGTCTCTTGAGGACAAACCTTGGCTGCAGGGTTTTTCTTTCATTTTAGCCAAACATTAGTATGTATCTGTGTGGTAGGAAGGACAAAATTAAGTCTTGGTCACGGTAGAAACCATCAACATGGCATTTGTGACATTGGAACCAATTTTAGATTCAGGCTTCTTCAGGTGCTCACATTCAAGCCATGTCTAAATACCACTGACTCAAAGGTTTGTAATTCAGTGTAACTAAAATTCTAGTCCAGGCTGCTACTAAGAGACACTTTCATTATTTCATTGTGTAGGTTTTTTCTGAGCTGGAAATACAGACATTCCTTTCTTACAACCTCCAGTTTAACTTTTGAATGTTTAATCCCTTTTCCTGCGTGCCACCACTTCACTACACTGAATACAAACTATTAGACTGCACTCTGAAGACTTCTGTAACATAGCCCAATGACAACCACAGCCTCTCATTCAATAAAAAAGAATTAATTTATGTCTTCCCCAACCTATGAAGTCAGACTCTACCAACACACCTGTGGCATTTCCAAAGAAGCACCTCTGAGCTTTCTGCTGTGAAATGTCTCCCTCGCATTTGGGAAAAGCTCCCACACACACAGCAAGAAATTGCCTTAACTACAGTGGTTCATAACCTTGTACCAATTCAAACAAAATCCAGAGTACCTCAAATACCTGAATGGGCAGAATGCACCCTCAGAGATCAACTACAGAAATCAGATACTCCAGAAGGAAAAAGGTAAGAAAGATTTGGCACCATTCACATTTTCTATACAGCATCCCAAAATGCTTTACTTTATCTGACAGATTAAAACTCACCTCTTTCACTTAGCAAAAGTGTTTAGGGCAAAGCAAGTCTAGAATAGAGTATCTTCCATGCACCTGGTTACATCTGAGGTACAGCATAGGGGAATATTCAAAGCTGAAAGGGGTGGGAGAACAAGCACGAGAGTCTATTCTGCAAGAAAAAGGACACCCAACTGAGACAGAGACCTCAGGTTTGGTTATCTGCTTTTGACATTATTTCAGCATTTTGTAGAAAGCACTCAAGATATTATAAAATAAGCGAATTTGTCAGTTCAACTTCCAAAGCAGGTTATTCAAGATGATTATACTGTTAAAGTTAAGGAGGCAGTGCTCATTTTCCAGCCTCATGGCATACAGACAATTATTGTAAAGCCAGCATTCCTACTGCCTTATTCTCGGGCTACAGAAATATTTCTCATAAAAGTATCCCACTAAGCCAGTAAACAAATACATGTTGCCACCTGCTAGAAATGGGAAACAACTGTTCACAGCACACTGTAGAGAGAGAGCCGTGCAAATCTGTTTGTGCCATGTGTAGAAGCTGTAAACTACTTGTCTAACTTGGCAAAGGGAGTATTGGAGAAACTTTACAAGTCTCTGCACTTGTTTATGATGAGACACTAATTTATATCATTCCTGATTAGATCCATGAAAATACTTTTTATCTATAAATAAGACTCCCTGATGAAGTACATGAACCTAATTCAAAACAAGACATTCTTTTGCTGGAATGTGAGCAGCTGTGCAGAAAATAATTGGGATTGCTAGTCAAGGACTGCCATTTCAAAGTATTCCCCATGTAAACATGGGTTTTGTTATTCTACTCTACAGTTCATTATTGTACATCTATTTTCAGTATGATGTTGTAACTCCTTGATGCCATTAGAGAAGAGTTAAAGGTAGAGAACCTTGTTCCTCTTAGCAGGAGCCCACCAGCCTCCCCCAAATTATCTGTCTGTTATCACAGCAAGGATCAGAGCACAAAGCAATACAGTTTTACCTCACAGAACACTATTACAGGATAATCATCATAAAGAGCTTGAGAAAGCAAACTCTTAAATGTGCCCAATAGTGACCCTTGAAGCACTTCTTACTATTCTCTCTCACATCAAATCTTTGGACGTACTTTATACCTAGCTTATAATCTCACTTTAATTTTCATTCCATCTGCCATCTGTTATGCCTGAATTGCTGGATCAGCCTCTCTGTTGCACTATCCAGAAAAAAAAAAAAGTTTCTTACTTTGTCAAATCTCAAACATGAATTACAATTTCTCCAGTGAATAAAGTAAAAAATAAATTTAAACTCTCAGCATGATAAAGCATCCTCCCAGTATCCAGATAAGTGGGCTCTGAAAACACAGATTTGTCTTCAGAAGACTTTTGAAAAAGCAGCACTGAGAATGAGCATTTGCTTTCTCTGGCTGTAATCCTCTCTTTATTACTATGTCTCTTGGTAGTCTCCCGTTACAGCAGTTACACACTACAGAAAGTCAAGAGCTCAAATTAATTTTTATTTATACTCAATGTTTGCAATAGGAAATGTGTTTAATCAATTCTAAGCAGGAAGTTACAACTTTTATTGATAGACTTCCAGTTGGTCAAAAATATTCTGAGCAGTTCAGCCCCCAAAAAGTAGCTTAGGCTTACTTTTCAAAGCAGCAGCTGGATTGGTTCCTGAAAACTTGTTGTCCAGAGAACATTCAGGAGCTGGCAAAATGTCTGGGAAGCAGCAATAGTTCTGATTATCTCTGCCTTGCAAATTCCTGGATTTCCAAGGCCTGACACTTGCACACCACACAGGTCAGGAGATGAACAATCCCAAGCAGTTTTTACTTATGCTCAGCATAAGGAATCCCTGAACAGAAAAGAGGCAGAAGTGCTGGGTTTAAGAGCATGAGAATCAAAATTACAGTGATGGAATAGGAAATAGGGGCTAAAAGAATGACAGCAAGCACAAAATTTGAGTCTGGTTTTACTCTCTGTCTCTCTCTCTCTCCCTCAATTAGTTTTGCAATTTTGTCATCAACTACAAAATCCTGCAACAACTTCTTAAACCCATTTTTGGTAAGCAACCAAGAGATAGCTCCCTGGTAATGAAACTTCTATTTGAAATCACTTTACTATTGGCTATAGTGTAAGATATTCAGTTATTTTAATTCTAGTTTTATACTGGTGAGTTTTTTTGAAAACCCTCCTATTTAGGACATATGTATTAGGGAAATAAGGTATCAAGGTGATTAAAGAATCAATAAAGACATAATACTCAACGGAAGAACCAGTGGTATTTTGCATAACATATTCAAATAAATGCTAAACTTACTGACTAGTAAAAAACCACGGTTAGTACATGCATCCCAAATTCTCTATGTAAGGCTTGTTCTTAGTGTCTTTTCAATTACGTTTCAGTGCCCAGAAGACTTACTTGACACAATTAAATCAGACTAAATGAACATGATTAAGGGTGCAAAGTCAGGCATGCCAAAGTTCGGAAACACTAAAATTAGAAAGTAACATGCTCTGCATTTTTCTCATTAGGAAGAAACATAAATTATGAGAGAGATCCTGCCTTATTCAGCAAGAATTCGTTTATTGTACGCTATTCAAATCCTGCTCCCAAAAAAGAAAATCCTAATGTGCTTTTCCATGGCGCTTGCAACTGTAATACCTGAGTACTCATACATTCAATTATTTTCATAAAATGTGTCTTAGAAAAGGTATATTTTCAAATCTGAAAAATAATGAAACTAAGGCACAAAAAGCTTAAGATCAAAAGTACTAAATGACTCAAATAGCCAATATAACATTTTTAGACCTGACTTTTTGAAGGGCAGAATACTGAGCAGTGATTCATACAGTCAAATATTCAAGCCCTGTCTTATAGTACACCATACCATCCCAAAGGTATGGTCAGTGTCAGACACTAAGTTAACCTAACAGTTCACTGCTGCTAAAAGAAGGTAATCTGCAATTGTCTCCAGTTGTCTCCCTTCCATTCTCCCAGACAACAGATCTCACTCTTCACTTGTACAGCTTGGTATTTGACTATTCAGCAAGTCACACTATCCCAAAGAACAAAAATAATACCGAGGTAACCACAAAAATTATTAGTTTCTGCTGACTTTGTGAGCTAAACTAGTTTGGCAAGCAGAAGATTTGATGTAAAGGAAGAAAAGTGATACAACTCCAAGACAGGGAATGGGATTTCCCCTCCTGGAGGCAATTGTCTGTTGGATCAGGTCACACGTTGTGCCCAGTTGAATGAGTGGCTTGTTTGAAATTCAGACTGGCTCAAGAACAGGCTGCCAAAGCTGGCAACTACTGCAGGGGAAAAAACCAGCCACCACAAACCTTTTTAGCAGTGCATCAGGAAAAGGAAGAAAAATCCATCTTGTATCCCCAGGAAACAGATTTTCTGATTTCAACTGATACCCACCATTGCTGCATTCCTAGGGAACAGATCTATGCAGGAAAAGAAAACCATTTGCATTCCAGTTTTTGTAACACAAGGTAAAAGAGCTCATAAGCAATAACTTCTCCTACCATAGTTTTGCACTGACCCTTCTACACAACAAACTGCTGGACTCCCACAAATAGGCTGTACAGAAATCAAGCACAAACAAGAAATGACACTTCTGGCACAAATCCTGTTTACAACAGAATATATGGATACATAATAAAAGATGTCATCATAGGAACAGCATACCCATTTACCAAATTCTGAGGTTTTTACTCTGGAAACCTCTTAACTTATTTTAATATTCACTGTGCATTCACTGAGCCCTCCAGCACCCTTTTTTAAATTGAAGGAATAAAAATTCTGTCACACAGAATATTACTGATAGTGAAAAGTTTCATTTTTGCCATAGTAGCTCTGCCACATGGACAGTGACAACGATGGACAGGGACTACAAAACAAACATATAAATTGTCTCTGAGCAACAAGACCAGGCCTTAGGGTTTCACTCCATAAATACTCCCAGCTATGCTGATGCAACTGCTCACAGGAATGAACGGTGCAACACAACGCTGAAATGTTTGTGGGTTTTTTAAAGAAAAACCAACCAAAATACCACAAAAATCCCAATGACCTTTTACGCACAGTTTACATCATTAGTAAGGTTTATACAGCCAAGAGGAATTAGACTTCAGTGGAGGAGAAGGGAGGAAGGAACATGAGATTGCATTTTCACATACAACACATCAGAACAGCATTGCATTAGTCCTGCCACCAGCTATTTCGTTTACCCTGGTCCTGATTCAACACGTGACCTTCTTATTGGGAATGGGAAGGGTTAAGGAACTAAAAGATTCAATAGTCCAAACATTATTTTCCTTTTCAACTCCTCTGTTCTCATTCTGACAGCAATGTCATTTCAGTGGACTACAGGTTGATACCCAGAACCTCTTTAAGCAGCTTTTTGAGGTTTGTATTTGCATGCAGTGATTCTTTTCTCATGTTTTGATCAAATACTCGGGGCAAATTCTAATAAATTAATAACCAGATACAATTCCAAGTGCAATCATCCCAAGTTTCTAACAAGCATTGGAAAGTCTGAACAACTGTCCTTCTTCAAATGTTCCTCAGTTGCAGACAACACTTTGTTCTTCTTACCCCTTTTTGAGATGGAGAAAAACTTTCTCCATGGAATTCTTGAAAAAAATCATAGCGATATTTCTAATTCTGCATGCAATTTCATTTTGATGCCAATTTTTCAGTTGCCTTTATTTTGAGTTTTCCCTTCTATTTTTTTATTTGCAACATCCCACACTAGTATAAAATTAACACACTTGGCTGATACATTTGATGGATTTGCTAGTCAATAACTGTGTGTTCCAACAATATTACAGTGACATTAATGAACAAATTGCAAAACTTCTTTTTAAATCAAATTGAACCTTTTTCATTTACTTGTTTAACAGCAAAATCCCTGACTGAGCTGTATTACAAACAAAAGATGTTTGTTTGAAATACTGGAGAGAATTCTATTCTGCTGTTTCCATCCCTTTGTTCCACCTTTGGTGTGGTAAATCAGATCAGCTCCTGTGCTCATGTCTGGCAATCAATAAACAGTATTCAAGTCTGTGTAATTTTTGGCAGTTTGTTGTCACTTTACTGGTTGTAATTAAAATAACAAGCAATCAAATAGTAACATAAGTATTGCAAATACTGGAATACACAACTTGTCAGCCAGCCTTTACAGACCTAAACATCCAAGTGCTTTTCATATACTTCAGGTACATCCAGAAAGCAGCAAGTGTATTGCAAAGATTCACAAGTTGGTTTATTTAACATCTCCATCCTAGTTGTGCTGAGCTGACTCTAATCATCCCCCAATGAAAGATCAAATCTTGTTCTTCAGAGCTTCTACAATTCCAGTTCCCAGAAGACTAACAAAAGAACAAAAATGCTTGACAGACATTTTCAAATAACTGAGTTTTATTTTCTAAATTCCTTTTTTAGCAAAAAATGCATAATCCTCACAATAAAAGTGTCACCCTTCTAGATATGTCAGGGTGAGAGAAAAGTTCAAAACAAATGATTCATCCTTTCCCCTCCTCTTTAAAAACTACTAGTTCTTAAGGCTTCGTGGTGTAAAATACTTACATACTACAAATACTTGAACTACAAAAGGCTCTGGTACACTATTTAAAACACTCTTAATTTATTCAAAAAAAAGGAAAATATATTTATTAAAATGTATTTTCGAACTTGAATTTAAAGCACTTGGGAATTAGACAAATTTTAACCGCAGAAAGGAAAACTTAATAAACTTTCCTGAGACTCAGCATACTTGGTCCTGCAATTTCCCTGTAGCAATGTATACACCGAGAATGAAAAACAAGGAAAGTAAATTTATGAGTAACGCTAGGAACACAATGAGATAGTCATTATTTTAAATTACAATATGCAAGCACATTTACAAAACAGTCTGCAAATTCTTTTCCAACTTCTCCTGAATAGGACTGAAACCATATAAGCTATAATTTAAGATTTATGTTCTGCATATATATTCTTGGTTAATTTTTAATATACTGAAGAGGTTCAACTGCAGCATAACAAGTAACAAAAACAAGCAAAGTGAACAACAAAGTAACACCAGCTACATATTATGTTGGTTAACATTAATATCAGTCCTTTCTACAGGGCAGATTTTCAGAAATCCTTCTGATAGCCTCACGTGACCTGCTGCACATCAGACTGCTTCAAAAGTAGCAAAAGAATTTCTGCATATAATTTTTTTGTGTATTATTTACATGGGGGGGGTTTCTAATTCATGTTCATAAATATCACAAATTTACTACTACAATACAGAGACATTGTCTGGAACAGGTCAGAAAGGAATTGAGTGTAGTGGACTTAATGGGAAACTCTATTTTCAAGCAACAGTGCCACTCAGATTGATCTGGAGAATAGTCTGTAATAATGAGCGAGATAACAGGACACACTGGCCCCCAACAGAACACAAGATTAAAAGCCCAGATTCACTTCTGAACTTGGCCAGACTGCCAGGAACACCCACATGATTCTAGGGGAAGACACCAGATATTCTACTGATTTATCTTTAAGGTTTCTTGGCTAAGTGGTTCCACCTGTTTCGGTATCCAGAAACGCTCTTTCTTCTACAGAAATTTCAAAGTAAGAGGAGGGGGGAAAAGAGATCTTAGAAGCTTTAGTAGCTTCTGTGGGCATAGAACAGTTTTAATTTAGGAACAACCAAACGAATCCCAGTCCTTGCCATACTAACATAGTACACATTCCACACAGCCTTGCTTTTGATTTCAGAACTACATGAAATACTGCCATGCTTCCATGGGCTAGATCAGCAACAGAAAGCAGACAATTTCTCAAATCATCCAAAAGGAAGTTTCCGAGAATTTGACCCTGAGAAAGAGACAGACAGAAAGAACCAGGTTTGAAAGCACAAAAAAAAAAAAATTAATTCCTATGGTAAAGCTTAAGAATTTAGCTGCCAATCAGCCATTGAAAAGAGTCTGGGAAATAGTCTTATTAAACCTTTGGATTAATGAACAGTTCAAATTGCACAGTCTAACAACATTTAAGTATTTCCACATCAAAAGTTTGATTTTTTTCTTAAAATAGCAATGGAATGCTTTTCTATCCAGACACTTCTGAAGCAAATCAGCTGTAAAATAAAAAAAAAAAAAAAATGAAGGTCCTTTGAATACAAATTTGCAGTAGATAAAACCTTAAATGTAAAAATACAGTCATTAGTGGGTGTGTGCTTTAATTAAAAATTAATTTGACCAATTTCATCAGACTATTTCTGCAGGTGGGCCTCTCAAGATCCAGCTTAATTAAACCTCACAAAACACTCACTCAGGCAGTGACAAATAAAAGACAAGTTACTGTTTCTCCAGCATAACTTCAGGTTCATCTGACCAGACATACCATGAAACAACAAAAAATAAAATAAATAAATAAATAAATGCATCAGCCCTAATATTGTAAACAGAATTGTCCTTATGGACAAACAGATAAATCTAATCACCAAAGTTTTGGGCACAAGTTTCAGGTGGAACAGTAAATACAGTCATTGTCCTCAGGAGGCTCATTCAGATTACTGTGTGTGACTAAGACTGTGCTGGGAGGACAGTAAGATTTTCTCATTAAATCTCTCATCTTTGGCAGGGTGGGAGGGGAGAAAGGGGGACTCCAGAAGCAGACAAACAGCCAAATTCCTGCCCACCTCCTCCAGGGATTCAGTGCATGGGCAGAAGGAGAAGGTATGCAAAAATCTGAGCTTTCATTGCCCATGTAACAACTGGACACTAACACAACAGTATGCCAACAGCTTTGGGAGGAAAACTCTTTAAAAGCTCCACTTTCTGAGAAAACAACTTAATTCATGTGGAAGTATGGACATAATGAACTCCCAAATGCTTTAGCAATATAGTCATGAGTAAACTCATGAGGGCTGAATAAGCATTTACACAAATGCACTTAGAGTTCATAAAATAACAGGCCACACCAGATAAAAAAAATCCCACGGGATGAAAATGCTCCAGAGCTGCATCCTATGTCTTTAAAGACAAACTGCAGGATAGGAAAAACTGGCACACTCTGAACCAAAACAGAAATCACACCAACTCATTGACTGGTGTCCCCAAACAACTGCACACAATGTCCTTGCACGCCTTAGGAAGTATCAAAGAACACTTCGAAATGGACAACTTGAATCTCAACAAACTGATAGCACGCATATAGCACTTACAGCTTCACACTGGAAAGCAGCTAAATGTGGTAGTTATTGCCAACAGGAGACTGTCCCAAGAATGTATGTGCCAAACAAACTAAACATGTTGGCTTAAAATTATATCCTGTCAATAAAAACCACAAAAAAAAAGAGAAAAAAAACCAAAACACTCAGAGGTAGTGAAACTTTTCATAGTGGTTCTGTTCTATTCTTATATTCTTCAGTTCATAGAAAAAGTAACTGGAAAGGAGAGCTCAAAAGGTCACCTGGGCCACTCCTTTCCCAAGCCCAGCTTATCTGTACTTCTCTCATTCCCCACAGAAGTTGTTTAAACAGGAGCTTAAGGTCTCAGGTAACAGACTGTGTAGGATTCCCAGGCAGCAGATCCTGGAGCTTCTGTATCATTATGCTTTAAAAAAAACCCAAATCTGCTGGTTTGACGGTAACAAAGTTCAACCTGCTTGACTCTCTCTTGCTTTGATCCAAGTTCATTATTTCTTGTACTCTCCCCCATGCCTCTACAAATACTTCTTGCATGCTGAAAGCTGTTATATCCCCCATGCCTCTACAAATACTTCTTGCACGCTTAAAAGCTGTTATATCAACCCTTAGTAACCTTCTCTTCAGATTAAACTCCAATTAGTTCTTTTATTCCTCATTCCAAGTCAGGTTTTCCAAGACTTAGGTCTGTGTGACAATTTAATGTAATTTAATTTAAAATTTAACACATTTTAATAGAATTTTTTATCTTCCTATGAAATCTGGAGTAAAATGGAGTACCATGAAATAAAAAAATAAAATCTTTAAAGAACCCTAGAACAGCCCCACACCAAATATACATTTTAAAAACTGAATGTGAGAAATTAAAGGGTTTCTTTGGTCTCAACGTTTTAGTTAACATCAATATCATCACAGGTGAAGTAATATATCACAATTTTACAGCAACTTTCTCTGATACGTTAATGAGCCAAATGTTTTTTCTCATACAAGTATCACATTGGCAAATACCCTCTTACTTGGATCGCTCAGCTTCCCTTTTCCTGAAGTTCTCATATCGATGGAAAACAAATACCTATGAACAGTTTTGTCACCAGTGTCCAACCACCTGCACTGCTCCAGGTGTGCAGCTCACATGTCCCTCTCACTGGCCACTTCACTCCATGTCCCTTCACAAAAAGGCATTTCTTTAATTACAGATTCACTTCTGTCTCAACATTAAACATGCTACATTACAAAAACACCCAACCCAAATTAAAGCTGAAAGCAGCTGTTTATTTTTTCCAAGATAATTCTTCCAGCAATCCATCATGCAGAAATAAAAAAAAAATTACTAAGTTTCTTTAAAGCAAAAGTGAATACTTTTTTTTGGTAGATAATGTCCAAGCCTTAGATCATCAATGCTGAAAATTTGGCCTCTAAATAACAAGTCTAATTATTGCCTGTTCTAGGTCAGAAAAGGGCTTTGTCAGCCAGACTTTTATTAAAAACAACTTGTTTTAACACCTCAGTTGATTTCTCACCAATAATCAGCCTTATATTTTTGGACACTAACAGGCAATTTCAGAATGCCAAGCACACAAGTTATTTCTGGTTCTTTAAAAACAGACAAACAAAAAATCTAGTACACTTAAACTGGAAAGGAATACAAAGGAATCCTAAAGGCATTATCTTAATTTTGTCCCAGTGATCACTGGGCCATACCATGACTCTCAACACCACATTTCTAGATCACCAAGATTATCCCCTACTGATTCCAACAGAAGTACAAGAAAGAAGCAATATTCAGCTCCAGGAGGAACAAGGCACTACAGCACCAGTGATAGGTTTTATGTTAACAATGTTTTATATTGCTTGGCGAGGTTGTGCTGTGCTGTAAAGCTGACTAAGATGTAAGACAGAGGTGGTGGTTATTGCCTTACCTTTCAGGTCTACATCATCTTTGGAGCTCATCAACCACAATCCAAATCCATTAAAACCACACAAAACCATCAGAAGGCTGTTAACACTGGATAAATGTGACTATCACGTTAACCTATGACTTGGTCGGCATCAGATACAAGAATAGCTTTATATGACAAGTTGAATCTAGAGCAAAAATACTTCTATGTCATCTTTAGATCACACATTTTCTTTCTGCTGTCTTGAAATACAGAGATCTATACCTCATGAAAGCACCAACTTCAGCCAGGAGATCCACACCCTGGGATATCAGACTGCTGTTTTAACACAAACTTTTGGAACATCTGAGGGTTCATCTGGGTTTTTTTTTTCAATGACCAAAAAAGAATCTAATCATTTCCAGCATCAAATCCTCATCAAAAAAGCATTCTTCCTCACAGAAGCATATATTTGCCTAAAGTGCATCCCCACAACCAACTACCTTCCTAAAAATGATCTAGAATTAGAACTAAATGTAATGGTTTCATTTGTTCAATGTTATAAAATCAAGTATGAACCTTATCCCCCAAAAGCAGGTGGAGGAGGGAACAAATTCCATTCCTCTTCCTCCTAAACTCACTCAAATACTTAAAACAAAAAGTTACATTGCTTAATAATATGATTATCATGCCATAATTCTTAACCCCACTCCCATGGATGCAGGGGCTCACGCTGCAGGTGCCATACTTATGAAACACAGAGAACTGAAAACCAACAGCATTCCTCTTTTGGTTTTTCTGCTTTTACGTGTGAAGTATATTATAGGGTTCAAAGAGATGACTGAGATCAGTCTTCCTTCTATCACCTCTCCCCTCACATCCTCCCCCAACTCCAAATTAAGAGTATTAAAAAAAACACAACAATTTGGGTCAACACTAAATTTTTTCTTTAACACCTAATTGTGAAACACCTCATATAACATCTCATATTAAGCATGACTGTGTCCAAAACATTTTATTATATTATTGAACTTATAACACATGCATCTCCAAACAGCCTACCTCATGAAGTCATTCTGCATTTAGAAATACAATACTCTGCAAAATACAATACCTTGAGTCTGGAAAGCAAAAACAAGCAAACACAAATGATTAGCAGTTTATTTCAAATCTTGCAATAGCAAATCCCCAGTCAAAAAGAACAGTAACATGGAATCATCCCTACTTTGACAGACAGCAACCACAAAAATAAGGCGGTGATTTCACACCCCCTCTTGCACTGTAATCTAAGTGACTCTATCATACCCTCCCCAGGTAAGGGACTTACAAAACATCAAAGAACCATCATTAACAAGGGAAAAGCAATGCAAAGAATGAACAGGGAAGGCTTCTCGCTGAAGAGGATGTACGTTGCACCAGCTCTTGCTATTTGAAGGCATAATTGTATTTCAGAGAATTTTCTGCTCTGCTTCAATAGGTATTAGGTCTTAGCAAGCAACCCGTCCCCACACCACATGCAAGGAAGGAGATGAACACTATAAAGTTTAGAGTTTTAGCACTAAAATCAGTTGGTGGAAAGATGTCAGATGTTTTCCCTAAAGAAGAGGAAGGATCACAGAGACCATTAGGTGACTACAGAACTTGCTATAGGACACTTTATGCTCTGAAGGAGCAAAGAAAAATCCATTGCAGCTTCCACTCTGAGCCTCTACAGGGTACAGACATTGATGAGTCTGAACCTTCTTTCTTATCAATATGACAAAAGGAGAGGTAGATGTTTTTGACACTAATATGTCATCATTTTTCCTGCAGTCTCTTAGTCCCTCAGAGCCCTTGAAAGCCCCTCAGTACCACCAGCTCAGCACACCCACTGCATGTTTACTGTACTTCAAGCAAGTGTCACTGCAGTTCATCTGTACCACACATTAGGTTTGCAGAGAACTTTCTGTTCACTGTCACAGTTACTTAACTACTGCTTGTGTGAATCCATCTTTTCTTTCCTGCTTCATGCTCTGACAGATTCTTCAGGATATGCTTCCCCCTCCCCATACTGATTTAGTGTCCAATAGAAAACTGGTCTATAACTAGGTTTAATAAGGCACTATAACCAGGCTAAATATACATTCTGGATAGACTAATCTCACACAGGATTTTACCACACATTTCTGAAAACAGAAAACTTCCAAGACCCTTTCTTGGATTGTACCAGGATCTCTGAAAACTCAAACAATGGAAGCTTTTGGTCTGTCAGTTCAAATTCCAGATTCTTGTTGGATCTGAGTTTTGCAATTGGCAACATGACAAATTCTTTTCCCACACGAGAACTGCAGTAGAAATTTCCCCTGATGTCTACTCAGCACAACCTTCCTAACTACTCAAGAGTCAGTGCTGAAGAGGGGAACCTTCATCACAAAGTGATCTCTGGGACATGGGGCTGCCAATTCCCATGGATGTTTGTCTTGGACAACGCAAAATACTTTTGGTTGAATGTAATGTTATTTATTTGGTAGCATAACTAAAGAGTGACAGGATGTTTGTTTATTCTGCTGACACACTGAACTCATAAAGCTTAAGAGATAAACCCATTTGACAAGAAAATATTGCTGGAAAACACCTTTGATACATCACTTATTTGTTAAACCCCCCCATACTACTCATTTTGTACATACATCAGTTCCATTACTCATAACAGTTTGACGAAAGAAGTATATTCTTCCTCAGAGAATTAGCATACACATAATAAAAGACAATTTCTTTGTTACTGTATAGTGAGTTAATGCGCCAATATTTTATTTCACTTAAAATTTAAACTGAATTTAGTTTTAATTTAATCTCGAGTTAACTGTCCTATCCAGAGGTATGTATCCAAATGCTGAACTATTTCAAAAAATTAAAGGCTAAATTACAATCAACTGCCTTACCCTACACTTTTTATGAGACTCATTTTTATTGTCAATCTTGACATCAATGTGAAAACCAATTTGAAAAAATACTGAATTGGGCTGCAAACTGTGTAAAACTTTCATGGCAGTGAAACTAGCACAGCCACTAGCACAAAGAAAAATTGGATTATTTTGACAAGTAGCTGGGCGTAACACTATTTCTAAATTAAAATTTTACTGCAATCTCAAGCTGATGAAATACATAGCATTTTTTGCTATCAAAATGCAACAAGTCAAAGCTAAAACTTTACAAATACCTCTTTAAAAAATCATATTATACTTATCTGATCCTTATAATACCTGTTGTTTACATCATAACTTCCATTTCAAGGCTCTGAAACATATGCAAAGACTGCAAAAAAAAAGCTAATTTAAGAGAAAAACACATCACTGGATAGGTTTTTACTGTAGGCCACCTTCTCCGGATGATGAGACAAATTAATATCTGCACTGCATATTTTTAGCCACTTTGCAGTTAATAGGCTGCTTCAGATGTTTTTACTGCATAGTCAATGGTTACTATTTGCAACAATAGTGACTGTCATTTTTAATTAGCATTGGGTAACAGCCTCCTAACATAAAATACTTTCTATAGCTACAATAAATAACTGCTGGCTCATAAAAAGCCTTCAGATCAACTTCAGGTGCACATGGGCTTCGTGGACTTCAACACAGACACACAATAACTTCTTCCAGAACTATACAAATGTGGTCACTGCAAACTATGACCAATTTTATGCCAATTAGGAATTTAGGAAAGAATGCTGAAACTACAGTGGGCACACTCCTAGAAATTACTGTTTGCACCTCTAAAAAAAGCTCCCTGTGACCCTTGGTGGTAAGAAAGATCACAGAACATCCTGAGTTGGAAGAGACACCCCAAGGATCACTGAAGTCCAGCTCATGGATGGTAACTGATATCAAGTTTTATTAATTACAAGTTTAAAGCCAAATGATGAAATTAAGACAACATCTTTCAGGATGCAAAGTTCTCCCAGTCTGAACATCACAGATGAGACTCTACACAAAACCTTTCACTTTTTATAACACAAAGCTATTGAACGTATCATGAAGGAGAGGTGCTCTAAGGAAGAGTTGAAAAATTGACACTGGATATTGAACAATTTACTTTTCCACGTCCATATCACTTTCTAAACATTTATTTTTAATTGTGACATGGTAAAAATTCACAGTAAATATTATGGAAATGGCTGTCACCCAGAGAAGTGGTTTCCCAAAAATGACACCAGTGCAACCAAGGACATTCCTCCCAAAACATACATCAGAAATGCAGAGCACATTTCGGCCCTACCTTCCAAGTGTCAGAATGCCATTGTCTCTTCTCAAAACACTAGACAATATTTTGTACTCTCTGCCCTTTGATACAATTTGAGGAACTCCAGCTGACAATACTCTGACTCATCAATATTATGCAGATGGAAAGATGCCAACAAAATCAAAGCACCGGGATAGAAAAGAGCTGGCAAAGAGTTGTTTATTGAGGCAGAAACAAACATAAACACACTGAGGAACTTTCAAGACTGTACTCATAATTCTCAGTAGAATATGCTGCTCATATGTCAGAAGAAGGGTCAGTTTAGCATTTTATCCTGTAGACCCAGAAAACACCTGCTTACATCCTCAGGCTTGCTAACAGACTGTCCCTTTCTCCCGAGATGGATCTGGACAATCACAACCTACAAAGCACCTCAAGACTAGACTGTTGTGCTTTTCCTCAACTAATTCAGTCATTGCTCCATCTAGAAACACATCCAAAGGAACAGAAAATCTTATTGGCATTTCTGAAAATCTTGTGATTAGTAGGCAAAGATACCACCAACGGGCTCTAAATCAGAAAATTCTATATATACGCATTTAGGACACATTATTGCCAGGCAAAACAGTACCAATCAACCACAAACCTGGAAACAAATAATGCAGGACAGAGGTAAAGATGTAGTCAAATACAGAACAAAACAGCTTAAAATCAAATGCAGGTATCCAAAACTTAGAATGACATTAAAAACTGCTCAAAATATCTGTCACACTTATCTATGCATCTACTAATTTTGCTGTGCAATGTTAATTAGAAACTTGAAACTATCTATTCCTTCAACTTGTGCACTCTACTCCTGACTTCTTGTCCTCTCTAGACTTATACTGCTTCCCCCAGCCACAGCAGGAACAGGCAATCCTTCCTGTACAAACTTTAAGCACTTCCACGGGTTAAGTTCTCCCTTAATTAGATGGGCAGAGATGTTTAATTAAAAGTAAATTGACCTAGTTTTAATTAAGTGTTATTCAAAGTAAGTATTAATAAGGTTCAGAAACCTTGATACACAGCCAGGATGCAACTGTGTTTATTTTGATATGGTCACGTCAGGATCGGAAAAGTTAAATTTTTAATTGCTCCAAGAGGGATGAACACGCCTTGTTTTTGACATCTTCACCACTGTAACAAGGTAGGGTTGAAAGTAATACAGTGTATCTTAAATAGATTAAGGGATTTTATCTGCTTAACTTTTATGTTGCAATGACTCTCCCACAATCTTTACTTTCTTCAAGCTGGCTTCCCAGGAGGTACAAATCTGCAAAATCCATTTCCTCTCCCACAGTTATTGAGTAGAATGGGAAATGGCAATTGTTTCTCCAGAGAATCTTTCCCAGATACTTTGACCTTAAAAGTAAACAGGATCTTCTCTGTCATTTCTGTGCCAGCATTTGAGGAAACACATCAACCTGTGCACAATAATGTGAGTATAACAGAACTCTTTGCCTGTTTCTCACAGTCTGAACTCCATTGGTCACCTCTCAACTCACACTGAAGGACAGCACGGACTTTGGGTTTAGTACCAGAGGACCTGAGGAATGATATAATAACTGCATTAGATCTAATTCACATCACTTATATGGAAAAGTCAGAATGACTGTCACTCCCTGATATCACTCCCTCACTGCAGAGATGAAGGATGAAAGAAGAGATGTTAAAAAACAAACAAACAAAAACAAAAAAACAACTATGCTTATAAATACTTAGAATAATATATTCTTTAAATATCAACTTCTATCTCTACTTGTGTGTCACAGTGCATCATAAATACAGCACCAAAAAAGACAGACATACATTTTCCAGTTTAAGAGGAGATATAAACAAATGTCATGCCCTTCCCTTTCTGGAGATGTATCAGGAAGGAAAGCAGAGAAATTATGAAAGACCTACATAAAAGGGCATGCAAAAGCTTTCAAACAATCATTATTTCCTTGTAAGACACAGGGAAGATGTTCCAGTTCTCACAGTCATTACCAGATCACAACATTCCCACTGGTTAACTTCCCTCTACTAAACCCAAGCACAGTCATCTGAGAAAGGTAGAGAAATACCTGACCAACACAGTGTAAATTGGAATGATTTCCACAGAACCACCACCTAATCTTTACTGTTCTAAAGGGAAACTGTCATGTAGCTGATGCTCTAAGATTTACCAAGATAACAAATGACATAATTTACTAGACAGAGCATACACTCAGTTTCTCAAAGCTAAAAGAACCCTTCTCCACACACACACTTCCAACTGAGAAATATAAACAGAAGCTGTTTGGATACAAAAACTTCTATTTATTCCATTATTTATGTGCTAAGACATATTCCAGGCACTATGTAGACAGAAAATACCATTGTATAAACAAATTTTACAAACTTAGCCATATTGGTTTGTTCTCCAGATGAAGAAAAATATTCCTGTCAAATTGAAAACCATTGGAGAAATTAGTTTTTAAGATTATAGAGGATTTCTTAGAATAAAATCATGTTCTTTGAACAGCATAATAAAAGTATATTTTCCAAGGTGTTTGCGGCTGTTTCAACTATATTTAAAAAAAAAAAAAAAAAACAAAACCAAAACAAAAAAAAAAACCAAACAAAAAAACCCACCAGCAAATGGCCATTTTCAGTAACAAAACACTGACTCTGCTGTCTACAAAGATAAAGATACGGGTAGATAACTGAAGCAGGGTAACACATGAAGGAAACTGTGGAAACCCAAGGTACAATTTGTACTTCAAACTATGATTTCCTAAATTTTTTTTATCAAATTTATTATTTAACTGCTCTTCTCTGGCAATTGATTAAACTGATCAGTCCTTGGCAAGACATAAATGATAGGCCTTATTGTGGCCTGTGATTAATAACCTGCACAGCTGATTCTTTTTAAACTGTCTCACACTTTTTCAGCATTAAGCTGTCCCATCTCCTCTGCTCTGCACCTGAAACCAGTTTACATAGCTTCATACAATGTGCAAATGGAGCAAGAATCATCTCTCAAATACCTGAGAACACTTCAGACTCCACGTGGCACTGGGGAATTTCCGTGACCACGCACAAAAGGAACAAGATAAAAGCGTAAACTTTAATCCTGAAAACCCTTATTCATTTCAGCAGACCCAGTGAAATTATTCAGCTGTTGGAGGGCGAGCACAAACACTGTTTGCAGTGAAATTCTCAATCTTGCATGTCTTGGGTTTGCAATCTACAAATTTAATTGAGAAGGCCAGAGGTTCTCCAATATTAATATTAATACAAATAGTCGCACTGGGGAAATGGAGGGTTGGTTGCTGTCTTTTTTTCCAACATCCTAAGATGCTGCTAAAACTACACTTCTGACTGAATCCCAACAGAGCAGTTGAACAACTCTACAAAGGCCCATCTTTTGTCCAAAATTTTAAACCAGACATTGATAATCTGTCAATACTCAATATCAATGTATTAACCAGCCAGCTGATATTCCTATACGGCTACTCTAAAAAACTCCTAAATTAGTCACAACCATCTGAAAATACCTCACCAGCACTAATTCTGGTATTTGTTTCTGGAAACATTTTATTATCAAATCAATAGTACTTGAATTTTTTTTAATGCTTTAGGACTTTTGATGTAAATATTATGTGAGTATCCACCCTGTGTGCTGCTGTAAGAGAACATTGCTTGTCTCAAAATTTCATCAGTAGATACTGAAGTACTTTAAAACGATATTACCATTACACCTGTTTCATAGATGGAAAACAAAAACAGAAAGGTGAATTGACTTGCCCTAATCCAACAGCAAAACAAGAAAAACACTGTTTGTTCCAACTCCACTATTCCTATCCATCAGGTTGTACAGCATCTCTTAAATAGTACATCCCAATAAAGTAGGACAATAAAACAATTTCAAAATACATTGAAAAAGGAAATGAATTGTCACTTGCTCTAAACATGGGAGCTTTATGCTTCAATCTAAAATAGCTATCTTTATATAAATAAAAATTTTCATCCAAAATAATAATCCATTATTAATGCAATAGCAATGTACCATTCCATACAAAAGTCAACTCCAACAATAGTAAAAAAGCAAAACATTATCCACTAACAGCAGCAATTGGATTCCTTTTCCTCCTCTTCCATCTTATTAGTGCAGAATACAACTAGTGAGCTTTTAATACTTCTCAAGAAACGACAACTTAAAACCAAAAATCAATAAAATGTGTTGATCATTTCTGTTGTGAAAACAATTTGTAACAACTGTGAATTACATTGCTGTTGGGTCTATTATTTATCATTTCACCTTAAGTCCAAAAGTGTTCATTCCATTCACAGGTTTAACCCGCGCTGTTGCACATTAATAGTGGATTCAGCCTCTGGAACAGGTATCTGATAATACCCTCTTAGAGCACTTGGCAAAGGAAAGTGTGGGATTATGATCCATAGAAAGCTCAAAGTGTTTCCTAGCAAATGCACGAACACCTTAAAACTTGCAACACCGCGTGTCTCGACTGTGCTGAACTCTTAGTTCCTTTGCAGACTTCTCAGAAAACAAGTGTTTTCCAACCACTCCGTAGGGCAGGGAGGAAGAGAAACTCAAAACTTTAAAATATTTTACTAAGGATGTTTCTAATGCATTGCCAAAACCACAAAACATTTTAACTACTACTAGAAAGCTGAACATACCTCATGTCCCCCAAATGTCTCTTCACTATCATAGTGAAAGTACTTTTCACTATTACACGGAAATGATCCCTCTGTGCTGAAAATTAAACCTGACCTTTCTCCTTTCTGTTTCCTAAGCATTCAAATAGCCTAATTACTAACTAGTATCTCTGGTGGCTCTCTCAAAACACAGTTTTTGTGCAAACATGACAATTCTTCTCATATCCCTCTGAGCTGATCAGCATAATCTGAAGTTCTTCCCTGAAAAGCTCAGGGTAACACTGAACCTTCTCAACTCAAGGAAAATCAGAAATGTGGTCCAAGTCTCTCTGGCTGCAATCCAAACTCCCCCAATATTTACCACCTAGAACACTAAGATCTGATTTTATTTCCTACTTCATATGACCACCATTTTTGACGTTAAAAAAAAAAAATCCTAAACACATATCATACACATGCTTAGAAACAGGAATGCGATGCAATCCAAATAAATCAATATTGCTTCATTCTGCAAGAACCTAAAATTCATTCATTCAGAATAGCAGAATTTACCTGATTTTAAGCTGTTACTTGGTAATGTAAAAATCTATTCTGGATTCTGCTTTTGTTTTGTTAGAGTAGGAGGATTATTTTAATATGGAGAGGATTGATTTTGTTCCTGTATGCATGAGCTGCTGTTGATATTCCCAACCAGAAAGACTCCTTTCTAGAATTATCATCAATATATATTACAAGAGAGTGTTTACTTCCACTCCGCCTCTGTTCTAAAAGCCTCCTCAGTGTTAATTCCCAGAGCAAGGCTACAGGTCTCCTGCTCAAAATTTCTCTTTAGATTTTCTAATCCTTTTCTCCTTAATCTCCATTATACGAGAGGAAATCCACATATGCATGGTCTGCGAGGAGCTAAGTAACTTTACCTCTCACCATAGTTACCACATCTGATTTAACCACTGGCTGCGGACATTGAATCATTGTCCTTTAAGATTCCAGGTTTTATTTGTGTATGCCTCGATGCATTCATCAAGCACAAAATCCTAAAACCAGACTGATTTTAGTGTCATTAGTAGACAATCACGTTTCAGTTTATGCGACCATAAGATAACACACCATCCACCTCTGCTGTTTCTGCACTGTATGTGTTGTTTTCCAGGATCTCAGAAGGTAAAATGTTTAAATGTGTTACTACGACTGTTACTGAAAAGGTTTTCTGTCTAATTCAATTCCTTGAATGATTCTGAAACAATTATACATTCAGATCTTTATTAGTGTGCCCAACTATTCTATTAGACTTTTTTGTTTCTCATGGTAACCAATTTTATTTGACTTAGCAGAAGCTGTTCAAATATTTAAAGGCACTCCGAGATGGCAGGAGTTTATGTAGGAGCATACATGCTGTGTCACAGATATTCCTTTCCTTGCTCTTTTTTTTTTTTTTTTTTCAGAAACAGTAGCAAAGAAATGAGATCTCAACCTGCCACACTGCACCGGGAAGGTGCTCACTTCATCTGTTTATGTAAATATTCAAGTTACAATGGGCACATTTCGAAATTACAGGCTCGGTAGGTAAAACAGATGCTTCTTACGTTCCTTCATATGCCCTGAATCCCTCCTGCCAGAATCGCCAGGCGCAACGCAAGAACTAAAGTATAAACATCTGCAACACCTCTCTGTTTTGTTAACATTCTTTCACATGTTTTCTGGCTAACTCCAAAAAGGCTCGACGGTGTTAAAAAAAAAAAAAAAAAGGAAATAAAAACCAAAACGCACCAAACAGTGAAATTGGAAACATCTGCGAGATAGCGACGGAAAACGGAATGAAACATGAATAAACAAAAACATGGCGAAAGTGGCCTGGGGTTGTTACACTGTCAGATCATTTTTCCAAGCCCAACATCAAGGCTTTTGTTACAACCAGAGCGGTCATTTGCATGGAGAACCAACAGGGTTTCTTCTTCTTCAGCGTTTCCCCGGCCGTAACACACACACACACACACCACACACACCCCCACCACACACACACCACTCGCTTCTCTCCGCGCACACCGAGGCAAAAACCTCCCCCCCCGGCACACAAACAACGCGGCCAAAGGCGCTCCCAGCCCCGCCAGCGAACCCCGCAACGCCCCGCACACCCCACGCTTCGCCGCGGAGGCGTCATTTAGGCACAAAAACCGGAGACGAACCTTTGGAGCGCTGCCCCAGCCGGAGTTCTTCTCCCTCTCTCCCTCTGCTCTGCTGTCGCTGACAAGATCAGGCTGAGATTAACAAGTCCATGCTACTCTGCCAGCCCCGCTCCTCCGGCGGCTGCTCACGCCGGGGGCTCGCGATGGCACCAAACTTTGGGAAAGTTAAAAATGGAATGAATTAGAGCGACGTGCAGCACAATGGCAGGGAAGCAGGAAAACACTGCCTGGGCAATTATTGCAGCAGCACGCAGGGCACTGCTCTGTAGTCAAGGCTGTGTCAGCAGTTTCTTTCTAAACCCCCCCATTTTCAGGGGGATGTAACTCAGAAAGGGAAAAAAAAAAAATAAAAAAATTGCTCACGGTCAAAAAATTGCTCTCAGGTAAACGCCCCATTCCCTTTGCATTTTAAATCATCCATTTAGACCATTCAGAAAGTTACAGCAGTCTGTGCACTTTATCAGGAAGTCCCACGTGCCTTTTTTTATGTAAATACAAATCTTTTTTTAAATGAGATTTTACAAGGTTTTGATGTACACCGTGAATCTCCCCCTCTTTTTTATAAAAGCAATTTAAAAAATACCCTGACATCTGAAACCCAGTTTGTACAAATATAGGATAATTTCTAAATAACTTCTACACACACATTGTCTAAAAGGTACCAGATTGGTCTCCGAGATATGAAATTGCTCCCACAGCTGACCCAGCACAGCCTGTACCGAGGTCTTAACCCTGATGCATTATTGTAACTTTGTAACCCCAATTGCTGAGTGCCTCCGAATTTTCCCCGGATAAGGAAAGTGTCCTTATAATCACGCTAAAATAAGGAAACTAGGCGTTTGATCTGCATTTACTACATTACAACGATGCTCTAAACTGGCACATCAGGGCAATCTCTCCTGCTGGTGTTAATCGCAGGGTTTTGTTCGTGGGGGCTTTTCCTTTTGTTTGTTTGTTGGGTTTTTTTACACTCTTGGCAATTTCCTCTCAGATACAGAAATAAAAGCACCAACTTCTCCAGCCTTTTTACACAAGCAAGACACACTAATACACTTGTCAGTTATAAGTTTAAAGTTACAATAAAAAATGGAAAAAAAAGAAAAAAAGAAGAAAAAAAAAACAACCAAAAACCACAAAGCAACAAACCACAAACTGTATAGTCACGCTACTACTTGCTTTTAAAGTAAAAATACACCTTTATTGAAAAGACTGTGCTGCAACCTAAGCCTGCTGGGCAAGAAAACCAAAGCATAAGTTTTGCCCCTTTTGACTGATATAGAACATCCTCTAAAAGCCCTAACACTTACTGAATGTATAATATTCATATAATCTATGGGAGTTGGAACTGGATGATCTTTGAAGTCCCTTCCAACCCAAACCATTCCATGATTCCATGTATGTGAAGGTATGCACTATCAGTACAGGTCATCTCACATTTCTGCCTTGCAAGGACAGCTGCCTGGCATGTTTTGAAGACAAGCTGCTTTGATATTAACACCTTGCTCTGTCAAGTACACTGTGCACAGTAGTTGTTAAAAAAAATACCAAAAATTCTCCCACTATTCAGAAGAAAAAACTAGCACAGATTAAAGGTGAGGGCCTAAGTATTTCACAAACATCCAAACTCACCAGAAGAATATAGTGAAGGCTCCAACTTCTCCATTCTAAGATGGATAGTACAACCACCATCCATCTGAGAGGTCCTCTGAACAGTGGGACAACCTGTGCTCCCACCTGATCCAGCACAGGACTTCACATCAGGGGCTTATGCCAATCTTGTCTCTGAAAACAAGGAATGATGGTGACACATACCCAATTCTGCCACCTGGCACCAGGGTTGTAATGGTCACAAACATGAAAGAGAAGCAAAGTGTAGTAAAATCTCAATCCACAGAGTTTTATTCAGCACATGGAAGCAGAGCCCATAAGTTTCTGCTCTGCTCCACCAAATAACAGGCAGAGTGTTTATGGTTTTGGAAGATACATAATTTGCATGCAGTGTTTAAAGGTAGATAGATGTTCTTCTCCAACCATCAATCTGGAGCAAAGTAGAAGGTCATTGGAAACAAATGAATAAAGTCCTCCTAAAGGTTTGGAATTTTCTGTGCACGCAGCTTAAGTTTAACTAATTGCTAATTCACATCAACAAGACACTAAATGAGGACAAAAATCAACAGATTATGACTGAACTGGACAATGCCAAGAAATACAAAATGGAAGCTCATTTTAAATCTTCCTTTTATACCACTGGGGACAAGGAAAGCTAAAAAAAGATACAGTATAAAAACCTTCTTAGTAGCTTAAAATTTGTACTTCCTGTTTAAGAATAAAGCAGTAGGATTTATAAGAACACTGAAAGCAAAGGTGTTTTGGTAATTAAGTTAAATTTAATAGAATTAAGACTCGGCTTTATAACTTTGTATGGTAGGTTAAGTAGAAGACGTATTAACCTAATAATAAAGAATGAAGTACAACCTCTGTATATTAATAACCATACACAGTAATAACAATAACCATTAATATTTTGTTAAATTTAGCAGGAAACTACAGATTTTAACAACTTCAAAAGATCATTAGCTTAGTCCTTATCTCCACATTTATCATGCCAAGATTTACACTATAAATCAAGAGTTGCAGCCTAAAGTTGAAAACATGCCAGAAATATGCATAGGTTGTATCAATATTTGCACATGGAGCCTTGAATATAAATTAGTTGACACTCAACACTTCAAGCTTCCTCTCTGAAGTTGCAATATTTAAAGGTTAAAGATTAGACATGCTCCCTCTTGTGTTAAACTAAGAATACACGAATACATGCTGTTTTCTCTGACATGATGGTTGCTTGGCCATCTGTTCCATTAAGCAACCCCTTTAACTTTGGCTACTGATGTCTCACAAACCTTCACCAATAACCCTCCAGTTTAAAGACAGATACAGTCTGAGCACATAACCTGCATCCATAGACTATCTGTGTTACACTAAATTAGTGACTGTGTTATTAGAAAGGACCATTAAGAGATTACATATAAACAAAATCTGTTGCAAATAAGTGTTTTGGACAAATACATACACAACTTCATAAATTAAATGGCAAGTCCCACTCCTTCAGTCCCTATAAATGTCACAGGCCTAAAGAGTTAAAGTATGCAAAGTTCAGCAGCATCAATCATGTAGAATACTGAACAGCAAATTTCCTTCTAAATATTAGCTTACAGGATATTTAAGACAGACAGGAACAACAGGAATATTTTACAATGCCACATAATTATGTTTGTAAATACAGCAACAGTGGATCTAAGTTTTCAGTCCTCCACCTGACAAGCTCAGGGTGAAGCATTCCCCGCACAGAACCTTAATGGAGTCAAAATCCTCCTTACACAAATCCCCTTGCAGAATCTGGCCCCAGGATCGTGTCTAGACACGAATGTTAATTCCAGGTGTAACCAACACAAATGTTTTCACTAATACACTTCTTAAACAAAGGCTTTGCACCTGGTGTGGGCTTGGCAAATTATGTTTGGGCATATATTTGCTGATTATGGTCAGTACCAGGCTGAATGCTGGGGCAGCTATGAGTAAACACAAGTAAATAGTTGGCAGTCCAGAGCTGAAGAGATTTTAACACTTGGCTACATGACTTCACACATGTCCTTTGATTTACCACCAGCCCTTTGTGGTGGGCAGATGCTCTCAGTGCAACAGGGTCTACGTATATCAGAACTAATGTCACCAAAGGTTTTTAAGAATCATACTTGTTCAATCTGGCTTGCTCATTTCAAACCATGAAAGTTACACGTGTTTTACTCTTCCTTGGAGTATTTGTGCTAAATTTTTCTAACATTCTTCTGCTAGACCAGAAAAAACAATACAGCAATGTTTAGAAAGGACAGAAAAAAACCACAAAAAACCACCAAACATGATTATTGTTAATGGATACAGGTTTTGGGGTGCCACTAAAGCCTTAGATTAGAGCAGCACACCACTTGAAGTGTATCTGCAAGGCAAGCACCTGCATCACAGAACTAAACTTTTGCCGGGGACTTCAGCAACAGAATAAAGTTTATATCACTGCATGTACAGTGTGTTTCCCCTTCGCTAATTATGCTGCAAACCTGACGTGCTCCAAGGTCTGACCAGGTGCTTTTTTTCACACTGAGGAGCCCAGAGAAGCTTCGCGTGGGTCCCGCGAGGGAGGAACCTCAACGCGCTGCCCTCGATGTGTTATCTAAAAAGCAGCTTTTACACCAACTGCCAGAGAGGACCGATGCTCCAAAAGTGTCTGTATTCCCTCAGACGCACGAGTAGGAACAACCCACAGGATCAGGATCCCTTTTTATTTCAATGGAAACACTCACGCGCGCCCGGCAGAGGAATCACCGCCCGCTCAACAACCCGGTGCTTTTCACTGCACGGAGGTCACGCAAAACCTCCGGGATGCCCGCAGCTCCCGGGGGGAATCCAGCCGGGAATCCCGCTGTACTCAACAGCGGCGAGGGGAGCCCCGAACCCCACACCTGTGGAGGCACCGCGGGGCTCACGGAGAGACCACGAGCCCCACGCAGCCGCCCGCCCTCCCCGCACGCCGTCCCGCGCGGGGTTGCGGCGGGACCCGCCCCGCGCCTCCGCTCACCGGGGGGAAACTCCGCGCCGGCCCCCAGGGGAAAGTGGGAGCCGGGGGAAAAGAGAGGGGCGCTCAGCGCTGCTGCCGCCGCTGCTTAAAAACCTCTTCCCGCCGCCGCCGCCGCGCCGCGTCCCGCTCGCTCCCTCCGCCCCGCGGAACTCGCGGGGGGCGGCCCCGCCCCGCCATGGACACACCGCCACGCGCCGCCCGTCGCCCCGCCTCCGTCCGCCGCCCATTCGCTGAGCCGCCTGCCCGTCAGCGCGAGGCGCGGCGCCGTTGGTTGGAGGAGCTGCCCGTCAAGCCGCGCCCCGCCCCCTGGCCCCGCCCTGCCCCGCCTCGCACTCCCCGGGGGGCGCTCAAACGGCCGCTTTAAGTCGCCGTCAAAATTTACTTTTAGACCCCGCCCGCTGAGCCCCGATTGGGCGGTGGGAAATCGCCTCTGCGTCGCCAGTGGCTGGAGAGAGTGCCCATAAACCTCCTAAGTGCCGCCCACCCCGATGCCGTCATCGCGCTCGATTTGTCCGCGCGCCCACGCGGCCCCGCCCCATTCCTGGCGCCGGCTTGCCCAATCAGGCGCGGCTTCTCAAGCTCTGAGGAGAAACGTGTAGAAAGGGCGGCGCTCATTGGCCAGCGCCCCATCGCTCTTTCCCCGCCCTCTTGGAGCGTACCAAGGCGGAGCGGGAGAAGGGGGGGAGAAGGGGGTGGTGTTGGTTCGTCCCGATTCCATGAGGGCCGGGGCGGGGCGCGCGCTGTCTCCCGGCATGCCGCGCGCGCCGTAGGTAGCTCCCGCCGGGACGCGCTGGGAAGGAGGGCGGGAGGGAAAAGGGAGGGAGAGAAAAAGAGTGTGGGGGGGGAGGGGGGGAAGGCGGCCGGTGCCCGATCCAAGATGGCGGTGCAGGAATCGGCCGCCCAGCTCTCAATGACCCTGAAGGTGCAGGAGTACCCCACTCTCAAGGTGGGTGCCGGGCCGCCCCCGGCGCGGGGTGGGGGGGGGAGCGCGATGCCGCCCTCAGCGTCCCGCCGGAGCAGCGCTGAGGGGGAGCCCCTTTCCTCTCCTCTGCTTTCTGCTCGCCCCCGGGAGCCCCGGGATGGAGCTGGAGAGGGATTCCCAGCGCTCAGTTCCCGTCTTGTCCCCGTTTTCCCTCCGCTTTGACGCCCCGGCTGGTGCCGCTCCGGCTGCTGCTCTTCCCATCCCCCTCCGCTGAGGGAGAGGGACGTGCCTGGAATATGCGGCTCTCCCCGGTGTCTCCGTGCCCTGAGGGGACGGGGGAGGCCCCCGGGCCACGCTGAGGACACAAAAAGAGCTGGCGGGCAGCTGGGAGAGGGAGAAGTGAGGTGCTGGTGGTGGCGGGGCGGTGTGAGGGGGGAGCGGGCTCGGGGCGAGCCGGGCTGGGGGAGAGGGTTTGGGGCGTGTGAGGAGAACATATTCCCTCAGGAACACCGGGGGCTGCCCGGAGTGCTCATCCCAGATGATTATCTGGATCTACGTGGCGTTGTTAGGAGACGTGCTGAAGGGGAGGCAGTGGAGGTGGTAGTAGAATATGGTTCCCTGGTCCCCTGAAGGTGGAGATGAGCTTGAAAATATGAAAAGGGACAAACGTGCTGGAAAAAAGGCTGGAGGCCTGTGGAGGCAAATAAGCAAAATGCAGTTTGGTAAAAGCACGGGAGTGCTCGCTGGGGTGCTGGGTCTGTCTGCAGGGTGGAGGTTTCCCAGGGCTGCATAGGTGGTCCTGGGCTTTAACCAGGTGTTGTAAAGCAGATGAAGGACTCGGCGGTGACCTTAACGCTGAGTGCCTCGGGAGCTGTTGAACTGCAAGGATGATGCTCGTAGGAATCCACAGAAACCTTTGTCTGAAGTCTTGTATTGTGTATAAAGCAGGTCTGCCACATAACAGCAGTGACTGTGGAAGGGAGCTGGGAGAAGGCTCTCTGGTGCAAAATGCTTATTTAAACATCTCTAGCGTCAGTGAATCAACATTTTGTCGCCTATAGAAGATGTTTATGCAAAGTCAACTTTGTTGTGCTGAGGTCACGCTGCGCCTTCGCACACCGAGTATTGTGTGCTCTTTGCAGTGTTGGTCTTGCAGGCTTTCAAACCATGTTCTTCTGCATGTCCTCCTCCGCTCTCCCAGCTCCCTTCTACTCGGGTCCGAGAAGCAGAAGGACAAAGTGTTGATTCCTGTTTTACATATGAAGGCTCCTTTCTGTCATCCAGAAGTACTTTAAAGCTGACAGCGTCAGGCTTATATTTTAAAATAGCTGTAAAGAGTTCTCTAGCACTTTCCACAGCCAGAAAAAATGTGAAGGCATTTAATGTTAAGAAGATAGTTTTAAGGCTGCATTTTAGATGTGTCCCAGTTGTTATCTCAGCTTTGCTTGCTACATTCCTGAAAAATTACTGGCAGTGAGGATCAGTGAGTTTTTGTTTTGCTGCTTATGACTTAAGAGCAATTGTCAAGGTGCCAGCTATTTAAAAGGTAGAGAATATTTTGGACTAATTCTTTTATTTCCACAAGCATTCTTTTTCCCAAAAAAATCTCAACAAAAATATACATAAGAGATTGGAATGTTGTTTGTAAAGTTACGAAGCTAAATAGTAAGAGGGTGAGACACCCTTCCACTGAAACTCTTAATTTCCCATTAAAGGTGATGTTTATTGATTCTTCCCAGCACCCATTCAACTTCTGGGTTGTTTCTGTAATCTTTAACAGTATTTTTCATTGTTTAAAATACCTGTCAGAACAGTGTCTGCTCAAATCTTTTGAATGTGTCCTCTGAAATGTTCTTAGCTGTGAGTCATATATCAAAACATTTTAGTGGTGGAGGTGAAAAAGCAGCAGGGAGAAATGAGCATGAAGGCTAAAGTCTACTGAAGTAAGTTGATATCAAATCCCATTTTGTTCTTTAGGAGTCAGGTGCCCACAAGTTTCTGTGGGACTGAGGCTCTGGGAATTTTTTATTTCTACTTTATTCAAATGCTGTGTAAAATGAATGTGTATCACTTTTAATTTTGTTCACCAACATAGTAGCTCAGATATTTCTCTTGGAACTCTGGACACTGGTGATTTTCCCTTATGTGAGTAAAATATAAAAGACTGCAGATTTGTATTTATATCCTTCCTGTTTCCTCCCTCTAGCTTCCTCATGCCAACATCACTAGATAATAGTTGTGTAATAGTTCTGCATTTACAGTATGTTCTACAGAGTGCTTTTCATGTGAAAGAGTGCTTCAGCCTGCAGAGGGAAATCCCTGTTCCATAGCTAAATTGTGGCTGCTGCTGGAGTGGAAATGCTTCAGCCATTCTTCAGCACATCAGCTGAGGGGAAGTAAACAGAGTTCTTCAGCTGAGCCTCGGGAGGCTGTTTTAGTGTACAAAATAATACTTGAATATTCCCCCCTCCCCACTCCAGTCCCTTCTCAAGGACAAGAAGGTTGTCAGCTATTCTTCTACCAAAGTGCTGTGGAATCCTTTTTTTTTAAAAAAAAAAGCCTACTGATAGAGAATTCTGGTCTCAGATGAGAGGATGTAACATGAAAGCTGACAAGGAATGAATGTGAACATTGTTATCGTAGTTCTTTGCTGAAACACTAATAAACAAGTGATGACAGGAAGCTGGATAATTCATCCATATCTTTAGAAGTGTGAGTAATTATTAAACTGAACTGGCAAGCTCTATGGAGTAAGACCCCAAGAGTGGAAGATGGGAGACCCAAAAGCAGGGATGATCACTTGTGAAAATGTTCTTATCTGGGCTGTTTGTGGCAAACAGTTTAGGGTCAGCTGGACTGCAACTGCTTTAAGAAACAGCTGATCAACAGGAGAACTGTAGAAACACAGGATACTTGAGCACCTTCTCAGAGCCACTCTTTGGCTTGTTTTGTTGGCAGGGGAAATACTGACAGCAGATTTAATAAGGTACTGGTTTGTCATGGAAATAAAATATTTACCTGACTGTTAGAGGGGAACATATAGGAGAACTGGATTATCTGAAGTGTGCATTGTTCCTATGCAAAGTCCACAGAATAGCTGAGGTTAGAACGGACCTCTGGAGACAGTCTAGTCCAGAGGCCTGCCCTCAAAGCGGGGTCAGCTGGAGCAGGTTGCTCAAAGCCATGTCCAGACTGTTCTCAATTACCTCCCAAGATGGAGATTCCACCCTATAGGCAAATTCATTCCGGTGTTTGACTGCTGTTGTGGTACTAAAAAAACCAGTAATCTTTTAGTTTACAAGAAATTTTCTGTGTTTCAATTTATGCCCTTTGCCTGTTGTCCTTTTACTGGGCACTGCTGAGAGTAGTCTGGCTCCATCTTCTTTACTCCCTCCATCAGGTAATTCATACACTTTGATAAGGCTAGCCCTGAGTCTTCTCCAGTTAAACAATCCTAGATCTCTCAGCCCCTCTTCAGATATCAGATGCTCCAATCTGTTAGTGATCTCCGTGGCCTTCTCTTTACTCATTCCAGTATGTCCAAGTTTCTCTTGTACTGGAGGCCCAGAACTGGACACAGCACTTTGAGTGGGTCTAACTCCTCTTTAGAGTAGAGGGGAAGGGTCACCTTCCTTGACCCCCTGGCAGTGTTTCCTAACACAGCCCAGGGTGCTGTCGGTGACCTTTGCTGTAAGGACGTGTTGCTGTCGTGGGCAACTTGTCCACCAGGACCCCAAGTGCTATTCTGCAAAGCTGCTTTCCAGGCTGTGGGACTTCAGAATGTCCTAGTGCAAGGGGGTGTTTCTTCCCAAGTGTAGGACTTGGTATTTCCCTTTGTTGAATTTTATGAGGTTCTTGTTTGCCTGTTCCTCCAGCCTGTTGAGGTCCTTATGAATGGCATCACAGCCACCTGGCATGTTAACAACTCCTCCCTCCCAGTTTTGTATCATCTGCAGACTGGAAGTGCACTCTGACCCATCATCCAGGTCACTAATGCAGGTGTCAAACAGTTCAGGTCAACTTCTTTACCCACAGAAGCAGAAAAGGTGCAAGATTAATTTTTTGTGTAATTGGTTGCTCTACTTTATTTTTTCCAGTATTTATAAGCTTTACTATAAGTTGGTTTTGAACATAACTTGGATATTATGAGTCAGAGTACTTTTGTCAAAACTTTGAGCATGTAGCAGGAAAAGTTCAGTGAAAGTGGTTCAAGCAGAACTTGAGAAGGACAGAAGTAACAGCTTGTAACATCTAGTTCACTGTAAGTACATCAATGTAAAAAATGTATATATAATGATGTTAGAACCATAGAATGCTTGGGGTTGGAAGGAACCCTAAATAAGTAATTCTAACTGCCCTGCCATGGGCAGGGACACCTTCCACTAGACCAGGTTCCTCAGTGCACCATCCAACCTGGCCTCGAACACTGCCAGGGATAGGGCATCCACAGCTGCTCTGGGCAACCTGTCCCAGTGTTTTACCACCCTCACAATAAAAAAACTTCCTAACACCTAGTCTAAACCTGCCCTCTGTCAGTTTGAAGCCATTCCCCATCATCCTGTTGCTATGTCACTCTTGTCAAAAGTCTCTCTCCACTCCCTTGTAGCCTCCTTTCTAGATTGTTACCTGATTTGTGATGTGCTTCTCAAGCAGAACATTGCAAAATAAGCTGGGTATTGGTAAGTCAGCTCTGCACTAACTCATAGTGAACACTTACACTAAATCCATATTCAGACCAGGTGCTGTGACTCACCCAGTGTGCTGAATGTCCACACTGAATAATGCGCTTCCTGTTTTGACACATCGTGTGTGTGTCAGCAAACAAGTGTGACATCTTTTGTACCGCTCTTGTTCTTCTGCACTGGGCTCTGTTCTGAGAAACACCATGTTTTGAGAAAAATGTGATACTGTGGGACTTGAGAAGAAGTTGGATGTTGTAAAGCAGCTGAAGTAGGAGTTGGCTCCCGTTGGTCTCTTTTTTCACCCCTGCCCACTCAAAATATATTTTAAAATTATTAAGGTGAGAAGAAGACACAATAAAAGGCAGTAAGTAACAGTGTGGCTGTGAGCTAGAGCTGTTGCTTGGTAGGAAAGTACTTTAGCAAAGAAAATACTTTAGCTGTGCCTGTAGGAAAATACTTTAGCAAAGATATTCTCAAACACCTCACAGAAGATCTCCTGTTAGTAGCTTCAAAGTGACCACTTAGCTGATGTTGCAATTCCCAGTTGCAGCATACTTGAGTTGTGTTTTCACAGGGCAGTGGCCTCTGATCTTGTGAGTGTGGTTTGTGTATATTTTCCGGTGTAGGAATAATGTGTTCGTACAGTAGCTGGCATGTCAGGGTCTTTAAGTGTTGATATAAAGCAAGAATATTGGTGAAATGTTTGTTTCTTTGCATAGTGGATGTTTTTCAAGACTTGGGAAACAGGAGTAAAGATAAACCTCAGATGTTTGCTAGATATTGTGATAGGAGGTAAAATGCTTCCCTGCTTGGAGTGATAGAAGTGGAGCTCTTGCTGGACGTTGTGGTTATCCAGTGTCAATTTTTATCTCTCTAAACATCTTCCCATTGTCCTTCAGTTCAGCAGTTCCTATGTTAATCAGCATAGGAGTGTGCCTTTTGGGCCCACAGATTTAGGGAAGTATTGTTTTGGTAGATGGGTATTTGCTATAAGGGTAAAGATCCATCAGCCCTTGTAAAGTCAAAAAAACTGCTCATTGTACACTTGGCCTGCCACAGCTCACAGCCTGGAGATGCACTTTATGGGAAGTGTTTGCTATCCCAGAATGGGAAATATGCTATATTATTTGCATTACTTAGAATACATTATTGCTTTTTTAAATAAGGCAAGTTTTTGTAAAGATACCTTCATTTTGATAGCCAGTAATTTAACTGCTTCACAACCTACTCTTGATTCACCTCAGCTTTTTTTTGAGTGCTCTTGGATTAACATGACTTGTAAACTAGTGAAAACTAAAGTAAGATGGATGATATATTGAGTAGAACTTTGGTCATTCATATATTCTGATGCAGGTCTCCTAATTTGAATCAATAATCGTTAATTATTTGTCTTAAGAGAAATGCTGTCACTTCTGCTGGGCTAGGTTATTTTGGGAGCAATCTGATTGGACATGGGATCTCTAGCCTAGAGGCTCCAGCCAGTACCATGGTGTCCTTCTGTGCAAACACACAGAAGGACGATGACCTCTCTCATTTGAAGAGGTGGTACTGTAATTAAAATGAACAAATATTTGGAGAAGAAAGGAGAATCAAAACAGACGGAGGGACTTTCTCAGGACACAAACGTGCTGTGTGACCTTAGCTGAGCAACTCAGCTGCTGCTTTGGACAGGAAACAATGCTTAGGTTCATGTTAGTACTCCAATACTTCTACCAAAAGAAGAAAAGAGAAGAAATGTGTTTTGAGGGCATGAGACCGGGATGGCAGCTACAAACAAGTGCGTTGGAAAGGACTGGCCTCTGATGTCCCGCGGGTGGCTCTAGACAGGGCTCTAAAATGGCTTCAACCTGCTTACATAAGGATGCAAGACAGTTTTCTGTGACTGTAAAATGGCTTAATTTTCGTGTAGGAAGCCTTGTTCAAAAGTTCATAATGTATTCAGAAACAAGTTACTTGCAGTTTGTGTAAAAGGATAATATTTGGAAGGATTATGATTGCTTCTGTTGACTAAGTATGTGTGTAGCAGATGGATAGTCAAGATTTTTTGCTGCTAATTCTCTCCTGAAGTAGCAGCTTTGAATAATATAATGATACTTTCTTTCTAGACACAGCTGCTCTAGAATACACGGTACTGTCTCCCCGAGTTGTAAAACTGACTTGTTTTTAACTAAGGCAAACTGCTAAGCTTTACACTTCAAAAACACTGAAACTGTTTTTAAAAAGAGTTATTTTTTTAAAAATCCAAATTACTTGCAACTGCATTTAGGCTTATGAAATTATTTTGTGTTGATCTATATCTCTTCAAGAGTTTATATTAATGCTTTCACCTAATTAAACCTAAATCTAGACATTATTATAAGCAAATCGTTACTGAAATATACTACTTCTCCTTTCTGTAACTTTCTTTTCCTTTTTGGATTTTGCCTAGAACAAAGAAAATCGTATTATTTCAAGGAATTGATAAGAGCTACTCATCAGAAGAATTCACTCTGTGAATAAGTGGTGATATCATTTACATTTTGGATGAGTTCAGTGCCAAATAATGATGCTGACTCTGTTCTGAAATAATCCAACACTTGTAGAGGAAAAAATGAAGTGTATAAAAATACAGAATTTCAGTAATTCTGCATGGAAATACTTAATGGTTGCTGGTTTGAGGGAAAATGTTCAGTAGTTCATTGTATCCTACCTCATTTTTCAAATGGCATCATGTCTAATAGATGTCCTCTACTTCTGTGTTGTTGAAGGTGAGCATGGTGATCTACTCTAGTCCCAAGGAAACAGCTTAATGCTCAAAGGTGTTGCTTGCAGGGTTTACTTTTCCTCTTGACACTGTTTGTTTATGAAAACTCTTCAGGAGATGCTTATTTTCTCCATGTTGCCATACTTCCTCTTTCCCAAAGTAGAACTAAGTTGTCTTTGCTTCAAGTTTTTTGAAAGGCAACTTCCTCCCTGCACTTCTCTTTCTGCTCCCTACCTGTCTGTGGCTTTCATGTAAGGGCATGATACACAGCATTTGAAAAAGCTTATTTATACCTCAGAAAGTCTTCAGCTGAATTGTCTTGGAGACCTGTAGATTCATACAAATCTCTGGTGCTTTTCAGGTGTTATAAGCTAACACAATTGAGGAGAGGAAGCACTTCATTTTTCTGACCCTTGAAAGGAGAGCATAGTTCTGTAATGGTTCCCCCCCACCTAATCTGGTAGGACTCTTTTATTTTATATTTCTTGAAACTTTTTTTTTCTTCCCACTACTTATGTGACTTCACGTACTTGATAACATTTTTCCGATTCCTCCTGCCCATGACTGAGTTAATTCGAAAATATACACAATGTAGGTATTTGTGTCTTTTAAAAATCACATTTTATGTGGGAAAGAGTTGCTTTCAGCCAGGAGACTGTAACATTGAGGAAGGATGATTCACACAGACATCTGTAAAGTCAGGATATACAGTTAAAAAGTTCCCTGCATATGAGTTGGTGCTGCTGTAAAGCTAGACCCAATTAACTTCTTTCTTTCAAATACAGAAGGAAAGTGGATGTTCTTTTACAGAACTGCAAAGCTGTGTAAAAGATGCTTGTTTCTGGTGTCTACACTGCTTTCTATGAAAGCAGTTTTTAGAAAATAAACCTTTGAAAATTCCTGTTAACAGACCTCTGGGAAATGATCTTACTTTCACCACCAAATAATTCTTCCTTCAATAGTGATGACTTTTTTGAAGTCTCACTTTTACTCTGTAATTTCCAACAATCAAGTGATACTATAAAAACTGATTTTTACTTTTTTTCTGCTGCATCTGAACTAGTTTCCGATGTGTGGTCACTGTGGGGTAGAAACTCTTTTTGGTTAATGTTGTGGTCTGAAAGAGATTGACTGGGTTGTAGTTTCCATTTTTATTTGGAGTTTTTTAGGTTCGAATCTGCATAAGTAAAGAAGGAAATTAGCCTATTGTAGTATGTGACCTAAAGGTCTAGTGTAAGGCTACAGCCTTGTGGGAGGTTAAAGGCTTACATTTTTTTGCAAAACTTTAATCATGAAAGAAACGTGTAGTTCAGTCTTTCAATATTGCTCTGTACCGGTTGGAAGAACTTGTGGGCAGCATCAAGCTGATATTTGAAGTTTCACCCAGTGGCCATTACACTTTGGCCTAACATCCTGCACCTCTAAAGGAGTAGAAATGCAGGATGTAACACTTTTTTATAAAAAGCTTATTTGGCTTGAGAAATAAGCCTGTGTCCAGTCCTCCCCCTAATTTTCTGGAAACTCTCTGATAAATGCTGGAGTAGTCTGAGGATTTTGTTGGATAGCTGTGAAAGGAAGACAAAGTAGAAGACTGTTTCAGTGCTTCTACTTTCTTAAGTAAAATTCTAGTGAGATTCTTAATATATGTAATTGATTTTTCCCTTCCAGCCAGTGGCTTATTGATGCAGAAATACTGTCCTTACTAATCAAATATAGAATAATGTCCATCAGTTAAATGTGACTTTTGAAAAGGGCATGCCATGTAAAAATACTGGAGTCTTTTTAAAATATTAGAGGAGGTGGTGAGGTGGATTTGGTTGATAGTTCATTCGCATTACTGAGTGTTTTTTGGAGATAAGCCTTACCAGGAACTCTTGCAAGAAAGAACACGGAAGTCCTTATGTGGGAAGTACCTTGTGTGGTACTGGGCAAGATAAAAAACAAACATCAAGATTTGGTAGCCAACCTCTGTAACGGTGGAAGGTTGGTGTTAGGGTTCTGCTGGCATCTCTACTGGTCTGGCTGGTATTCAACTGATTGAGCAGCCTGGAAGAGAGAGAGAGTGTGCTGAGATGGAACAGTTTCCTTGATGATACTGAGACAATCAAGGTATTACAGATTTAGCTCAAGTGTGAAGCATTCAAGAAGAAGAATGAGAGACTAAATGGATGTTAAAATAGATCAAATTCAATATATGCTAGTGTGGTGTGATGTAGTTTTTAGGTGTGGTGGAAAGAAAAGTAATCCCAGTCTTACATATATATATATATATATATATATATATAATAACTGAGTCAGAAATTATTATCATTGCTCAGTGGGATCTTGAGGTTGTAGTGAATGTTTCCTGTGAGTGGTTGGGTTAATGTAGACAAACATAGGACAGAAGTGTTGGGTAAGGGAAGAATGGAGAACCTCATTAAATAGCAATGAAAATCCATGGCTGCTGCTTCTCTCAAGAAGTATGAGTTACTCTTATTTTCTTCCTTCTCTCACCCTGAAATAGGATGTACTAGAACTGGAAAATGTCAACAGGAGGGCAAGAGTGATTAGAGATATGGAATGTCTGTCTTCAAAGAATAGTTTAGAAAGAACCTTTTCAATCTCAAGATAGATGAGAAGTATGTGGGAGAAAGTGTGTTCCCATTTTTGCTTCCAAAACAAGAACAAAAGAGTTTCAAATTAGGCTGGTTGTTGACAAGTCAAAACCAAAGAGTATTTCTTCACACACTGTGAGGCTGTGAAACATCTCACCACAGGATGTTGCAGTGCTAAAAGTCGGGTCAACAGCAACCAGCAGAGTTCATGGGTGAGAAACACTCTGTGGTGTTTCTACTATTAAACTCCCATCTCTGGCTCAAGAAAAGATGATGACAGAGGAGGACTTTTGGTCTTAGGCAATATGGCCATTCAGTTCTTCATATGGAAATGTATTTGGGGTTTAAATTAGCAATGGGGAGCTATAATTCAGTCCCTTTAGAGATGAAGTAATAAGATTAAGGTAAAAAAGTACCCCTGCAGACACTGTAATTCAGGCTTCTGCTTGAATCTGGGCTAACCTCAAAGCTGAATTGCTCAGGGCCCTGCCTAGTTCTGAAGGTTTTGAAGGGTGGAGATTCCATCCTTGCCAGCTGCTGTTCCAGTGCTTACCAATTCTCCTGGTTGAAATATTTTTTTCTTTATGTCCAACTGGAATTTTCTTCAGTGCGAGCTGTCAACTGCCGCCTTCCCTTTTGCTCTGTAACTCAGAGAAATCTGGCTGGCTCTTACCTATGACCTTCACCTTTAGGTAGTAGAAACCTTCTATCAGCTCCCAACTCCCTGTAGCCTTCCCTTCTGTGAGTAAAACAAGCCTGCCTCTTTCAGCTTCTCTTGGGTTTTGTATCCTCCAAGCAGCTCACTGTTGTGGTGGCAGCCTTCTGGACTCCTTCCAGTTTGTCAGCATCTCTTCTTTAATAGGAGGGGGAAATGACCTGAAAACCAGACTCAGTATTCCAGATGAGTCTGCAGGAGTGCTGAGCATAAACAATCACTCCTCTCAGCCCACTGCCTTTAGTCTTGCCAATGCAGCCTGGGATGTGGTGAACTTTCATTGCCACAAGAGTCTGTAGCTGGTTCATGTCCAACCTGCTGTCCATCAGAACCTCTACACCTTTTCCTGCAGAGGTGATCCTCACCCGTTACTCCACAGTGTGTGCTAAAGGTGGTTTTGTGCCCGGTGCAGGGCCCTGGTTTTTCCTTTGATTGCATTTCATGGAATTCTTGGTGTGTTTCTCCAGCTTGTTGTTCCTTCTGAATGGCAGATCTGCCCCCCAGCATTGCCAAGCACTCCACTCACTCTGTGAGCTTTCTGATTGTGTGTTCCATAGCACCAATGGGTGAAGATGACACATGTGTGTTGGAGCTGATAACATTCCTTGGGAATCAAGCAGTACTTGTAATTGGCCACCAGGAAGCTTTTGAACCCCCAACCATTATTGTTTGAGCTTGGCCCTCCAGTCAGTCCCTAACCTGTCTTGTATTCCAGCCATTGAGTCCACATTTCCCCAGTTTGGCTACAAGGGTATTGTGGTGTGAAAAACCTCACTAGTATTGTTATTCAGGGCTGCCAGTGCACTCCTGCCATTCAGAGATAGTCCATCACTGAAAGCAGTGTTGTCCAGCCTGAGCTGGTTATGGCAAATCTGGGCTGGTTATTCCTAGTCACCTTTATAAGCTTGGAAATGGTTTCCATATGAATTTTTGTTTTAATGTAACTTTCCCAAGAACTGAGATGAGGCAGACCAGCCTGTAGTTTCCATGATCTTCCGGGTTCTCTTTTTGGAGTAGAGGTAGGAAGCTTGCCCTTTTCAATCTCTGACAACTTCCCTTGTTCACCAGGACATTCCAGCAATGGTAGCAGCTTTGCAGTGTCATCTGTGAGCTCCCTCCTTCCCTTTTGCTCCCATGTACCGTGTATCTTCAGCTTGCTTTGGACCTCCTGTGTGAATAGTACCTCTCTCCCCAGACTCAGTTGCTCATAGATGATCAGGAGGGCTTAGGAGAAGACCTTATCAGTAAAGACAAGGCATTTAGAACTAAGACTTTCTGTTCTCCTTTGTTGCTGGGTCACAAACTCAGTTCTGTAGATGCTTTTCTTCATCTTTCTTATGCTTCTCCTGTTTCTATAGAGCCCTTGTAGTTCCGGTTACTTATTTGAACTCTAGATGAATAAACTGGATGTGTGTGTTGGCTCTGATGGTAATGAGTGCTGGATTTCTAGCTGTGACTTTTTCCTCCGTTGTGGCTGGAGGACCACAACACCTCTGCAAAGAAGACCTTGCCACAGTTCATGTTTGTTCTGTTATGCTGCACTCTCCCCCGAGCAGAGAGCCCTTGGGCAGTGTATGTATCCAATTTGTTTGGAAACCACAGGTGCTTAATGAGGGAGTGACTGTGTCAGTTGGAGAAGCTGTGAATGTGCAACAAGGCAAAAACTTCGCTACATTCTCGAAATGCCATTAAGCTGCCTAATGGAATTCAAGGTGCTAAAAGGAGCCTGAGTCCAGTCTGAATGTCTGACTTCCACCAACATAAATGCCATTGAGGTAGCAAAGCCTTTTAAGCTTTGATCGCTATAATTAATGAACTTTTATGAGGGGAAAAGGATTTGCATTCTCCTCTCCCCTTCGATATTTTTAAAGGCTATAGATGGTATGTTCTTGTTGCAAGTTTTGTAAAGCCAGTGTTCTGTGAGCCTGTAGAGATAAGCAAGAGCTGGGGTGAGAGTGTGATCAGCTGCTGTTTCTGTTTATTTGATTAATTGATGGAGTGCTAAGTGTGTGCACATAGATACATTGAGAAAACCTTGAAAAGAAAAATGAAGACTCTCATTAAAATGTTGATAGTGAGTGTGAAAACAATATGCATTGTAGGATGCTGTGTAACGGATTGGCTGGTTTAGAACCACAGAATGGTTTGGTTTGAAGGGACCTTAAAGATAATATAGTTCCAACCTCCCTGCCATGTCTATTAGACCCAATTGCTCCAAGCCCAATCCAGCCTGGTCTTGAACACTTCCAGGGATGCGGCATCCACAGCTTTGCTGGGCAACCTGTTCCAGTGCTTCACCACCCTCACAGTAAAGAATTTCTTCCTAGTATCTAATCTAAACCTGCCCTCTGTCGGTTTAAAGCCATTCCCCCTTGTCCTGTCACTCCATGCCCTTGTCAAAAGCCCCACTCCAGCTCTCCTGGAGCCCCTTTAGACACTGGAAGGTGCTAGAAGGTCTCCTTGGAGCCTTCTCTGCACCAGGCTGAATAGCCCCAGCTCTCTCAGCCTGTTTTTATTGGAGAGGTGCTCCAGCCCTCTGATCACCTTTGTGGGCTCCGCTGGACTTGCTCCATGTCCATGTCTTTCTCACGTTTGGGGCTCCAGAGCTGGATGCAGCACTGCTGGTGGGGCTTCACGAGGGCAGAAAAGAGGGGGGAAGTTGCCTCCCTTGACCTGCTGGTCACACTTGTCTTGATGCAGCTCAGGATGCAGTTGGCTTCATATTGTTTATATTTTGTTAAATATTTATTTTCAGGCTGATAATTAACACTTGAGAAGTGTATACAGTTTGCTAACCATCAGGTTACAATATATGTAAGCATTTAATGCTGGCTTTTCCCTCCCTAGTTTTAATATGTATTCAAAAAACTCAAGAAAATGGAATCATTTAGGATTATTGAAAACTGTATTTTAATGAAAATGTATTTAGTATTAAATTCACTATATTTAAGGGTATTTCAAGTTACATTTGATGTAGCTTGTGAAAAGTTTGCCTGCAGTTGCCCAATTTGAACAGTTTTAGCCACTCCATGATTTTAGAACTTTCAATCTTGGTTTGGTACCTTATTGGCATTCATGGGCTTTTTGGGCTGAAGGCCAGGCAGTAAACATCACAGTTGAGTGCGTGCTTAAAAACTGCCTCAGACATCCTGAGCTCTGCAGCTTTCTACTGCCTGCACTCCACAACCAACATGTGGCTCTCAGGGCAGTCTGTCCTCCTCTTCCACCAGTTCAAGCTTGTAGATCCACAAGGATCCTCTCCTGAGTCTTGTCTCCACAGCTAGAGGTTGCTGGAGCGTGTTCTGGGAGAGCACACCAGTTTTCTGCCTTTCTAAAACCAGTGAAGTAACTCCTGAAATGAAGAAAATATCAGGTTAATCAGTTTTCTCTGCCTCTCTGTTGGCATTTAGCACCTGGAAACAGGCACACTGCAGAAGCCTCCAGCCAAGTAGACTTTCCTTCATATCACAGCAAAATTTTGATCTTGGAATAACTTATGTTACTGTCATTTTACCCCTTGTGTAGGCTATTCTAACTTCAGTCAAATTCCTTTTCACTAGATTTAAGTTTGACCTGGTTTAGTACATGCTGAAGTTGAATAATGTGTCTGCAGCTGTGGAAGCTGATGAACAAAAGGAGCAGAATCTGTTTAGTGACACTGGATTTAAATGTGCTGCCCACTAGTATTTTACAACTCTCCTTTGTATCCTCTTGTGTGTTCATGGTATGAACCAGCTGGGTGTGGTTTTTCAAGCTCTAACGAGTCAGACAAGTTGGTATTGTGTTTATACAGAACACATTCTGGTCAGTACTTGCTGCTTTATTTCAAATTTTTTTGATGTTTGGTAACTCATTCTTTTTTCTTAAGGTAATGCTTCCCTAGGCAGAGTTCTGTAGGTCACTTTTTCCCCTAAAGACTGTGTAGTTCAGGCTGGGTCACAGAATGGTACTGGCAGGAAAGATTGAAGGTCTCTAACAACTAATGATATTTAAATTTTGCACCTGTCTCTTGATCCAAAAAGTTTGGTGTTCACTGTTTTCTAAACAGGAACTGAAAATTAAAGTGAACCATAATTAAGAATTTTTAGAATTGCATTGTCCAGAAAACTTTATGTTCTCCTTCCATTTACTTTCATTATTGGAGGGGAAAAATGAACTTATTGGTACAGAGCCTGTAACTTTGGAAGAGTTCTGCAGTAAAGCAAACCAGTACTGGGCAGCAGAATCTTTTGGAGCCTTGGAACTGTAGGAGTAACAAAAGAACCAGTGGATCAAGATGCAAAGTAGAGATAAAATGCTTTCTCTGAAAGGAATGTAGCAGTTGCAATTTCTAAATTTTGGCATCCATAGAATCTAGTCCTGTAAAGAGAGTGTGAAAACTGTACCTGGGGACAATTTACAAATATCCTCTTAAAAACTGATGGCTCTATAGTAAGAAACAAGTGCTTGTGCAAATTATGAAAAGCTGTGGTAAAGAATATTTACTGCCAGCTTCAGTTATGCAAATAATTTCGTTGTACCTTTCATTTCCCTTGTTATTGGTACACTAAAGTTATGTTTTGCAATATGTTTTTTATTTACTTCTCAGAGTATATGGCAGAGCAGTTCAACTCACAGCCTCTTCCACACAGGATAGTCAGATCATTTTTAGGGTAGAGGGGAAAAAAATAAAACAACATTCAAAAACCTATTGCACCTAGATGCATTCTAAATGATATATAATGATGCCAGCTGAAAATGAAAGTTCAATTGTTCTAAATGTCATATGAACACAAACTGTGCCAGAAATCTGCACACTAAAGAGACAGAGCACAGGAAACTGGAGCTGTTATTGCTCTTGCAATAGGAACTGCAGATAAGGAACTAGGGAAAAGGGAGATTAAACATGGACGTTTTTTCAAACTGACTAAGATCTGTGTCCTGCTCAAAATTTAACAGAAGCACTTCCTGTAGTCAAAAAGTAGTAGCTTGTGCAAGTTTTGATTGATGTAGCTTTGCAGTGTGGCATGGAAAGCTGATTAACAAAATACTTGCAGAAATGTTCTTCAGTGAACAGTAAGAAAAATGCAGGGGGAGGAAAGCGAAAAAGTTGTCTTAATGCTGTCTGGCATCAAGTCTTGGAAATAAGTTTCCGTGCTCAAAAGCTTCAGATGTCAAAATAATGGCCCCCCAAAACATCCCTTCTGTCTATGAGGCTCTAAAATGTTTCCTACTTTTTGTGAAATGGAGGAATGAGAGTTGTAGATCGAATAAAAGATGGTTATATAGGCAACTAAGTAGGCGTTGAAGCCTGTTAATTGTGATGGTTTATGTGGTTTGAGTTTTGGGTGGGTGTACTGCTGGGATTTTAGGGCAAGATGTATAAGGAAAATAATTGTTTTAGCTTGATGCTTCCTGTGCTAAAGGCTTGTTCTGACATTTGTTTAGTTCTTAGTTTGAGATGCCAAAAACCATTAAATAGATCATTTCAGTGTTCCTGAGAGGAAGAAGAGAGCCCTTTCATATCTTATCAGGAGTATCCTTGTGTTACATTTCTACTACAAATAAGAACAACCTACTGTAGGTCATGCAAAGTCTTGGAAAGCAAATGCTTACTCTGAACCAAACTGTTCTCTAATAGGGAACTGCAGTGATTAATGTAGTAACCTCTTTCCTAATGGAGCCTAAAAGGAGTGTGGCCCCTGGGGACACTTTCTTGCATGCGAAAGATTAGAGTGAGGAAAATGGAGACCTTGATATAATTGATTAGAAGTTATATGCTTGAAAGATTTGTAATCAAACATAAATGTGATACGTACCAAACAGGGCACTGATTCGCGTTTCCTGTTTTACCTGTAACGTGTGTAATCTGATTGCTGGTGAAATTATGCCTTTGATTAATGGAAAAGCAATCAGGATTATCATAACTACCTGAAAGAACATCTCATGGAGTTTTTCAAGATAAAAGATTCAGATTAATTAAGTGTACAACGCTGGAAAGCTTTTTAAAATTCCCATTTCTGTGAAGTAATAGACCTTCTTGTCCAAATTGCTTGTGCTGTCACTGTAGTGGAAACAACATGATGGGAGCAGCTTAACATTTACTGGAAGCTTTTCCCAAATCATTCACCAGGCTGTAGACTACTCCCATATATGTGTCCTTAATGGCCATCAGTAGCAGTTTAGATACGACTGTCCCATAAAGGTGTGGAACAAGTAGGGCAGGAGACCTCCCAGACTGGTTGATCTCACCCAGGAATGAAGCCTGGGTGAGAGGAATTTAACCAACTTAGTCATACAGGGCTTTATCACTAAATGAAAATTTACAGGGAATTTCTCTTGGTGTTCCTTGTAGTCCGAGGGGAAGTAATGTTCAAAAGTAGTCTTTTGTGGGCAGAAGTATGTAGGAGTCCTATTAGGTTTCCTGAATAACTGTTGGTGTACTATATGTACGTTTTTTAGTAGTCAATATGCATTATAGATGCTTTCTCAAAGGTAACTTTTTCTTTAATGAATTCCTGAAGGAAAGAAATGTAAACTTAAAAAAAATCAAGTGCTGAAGGGTGATCTCTTGGTTGTAGTTTAACTTGTAGCTTTCCTTTTGTAGGGACCCATTTGTCTTTGCTTTCTGTTCTCCCTGGACTGTTTCCATCAGTGCTTGCCACAGCCAAAGCAGGATAGGTAAAACTGGTACCAGAAAAGAAACTGCAGTATTTATGTCCTATCATTTTTTCATAATCTTTGAAGTGTCAGGTCCTTGCTGAGAGGCCTTAAATAAGGACTTCGATACGAGAACTCAAGTTCAATTAGTGACCTCTAGTCTCCCGGAACCAAGGTGTGCTTTGGGGGTGCATCAGATGAAATCATCAGTCTCTCTAAACTCTAGAGGACCTGACTGTTTTAAATACAGAAGTTCTGATGACTTGCTATTTCCCGTTCAGGTGCCGTACGAAACACTGAACAAACGATTCCGGGCCGCCCAGAAGAACATTGACCGGGAGACCAGCCACGTCACCATGGTGGTGGCAGAGCTGGAGAAGACACTGAGCAGTTGTCCTGCCGTGGACTCAGTCGTCAGTCTCCTGGATGGAGTAGTTGAAAAGCTCAGCGTTCTGAAACGCAAGGTAGGTGGTGTTCTGCCTTCCCTGCTTGGTCTTTGCAGGGCGAACAGAAGCAGTTTTCTGCAGTGCTGTCTGCTCGGGTTTTCTTCTCCAGATAACGAGTGTTACTGGCACTTCAAATGAAGGCCTTGGAGCGCACACTGAAATCTTGCTTTGCTGTGCTTGTGAAACGTGACTCGGTGTTCCACGACTAAGCATAACAAACCTCTGTTGAGAGGTAAAATTAATACGTGTTTTTAGTCCTGAAAAGGAATTTTGCTACCCACAAAAAGAAATAGTAGCAAAATTAATTGATTTGTATGAGTTCCTGCTTGTCTAATGGAAAGCTTTGTGCCAGTAGCATTAATTGATCACTCAAAGAGCAAAACAGGTAGAAGATGAAGCTGAAAAATGTTTGACCTCCAGTACAGGAATAGATGTATGCAGTGCTGAGGCTTCTTTGCAGAAGAAAGTGGGAGTTGTCCTTAATTGTTACTTGAAATTTTTATTATAAACACTAAACTTGCAAGTTGAAAGATTCCTAGGGAATATTAAGAGCATTTTAAACAAAATTCGGCAAGATAACCTGCTCCTAACTGTTAAGCTTGAACAAAATACAGCCAGCCTTTCGTACCTTTACCACATCTTTCTTAGAAAAAGATGTATATGTTCTTAGAAAAAGAAGTATAAGCCATCCTTATTTTGGATGGGAATATTATTCATCCTGAGAGTCATCAGAACACTTACTTGAAACAAGTCTTGCAGAAAAATGAAAATAGCTCTGTCGCCTGACTTTAAAGCAGTGCTTCTCCAAAAATAAACAGATGAAACATAGTAGCAGAGTCATTTCATTAAAACTGAAATGAAATAACCAACAGATATAAATCTTGAGACAGTATTAAGTGAAGCATCAAAATACCTTGGAGCTTTGTAACATGAAAATAACGCTGTCATGTATGTTGATTTGGGGTTTTCTGCTTGAACAAGTCAGCTGGGTTGAAAAGCTCTTCTGCAAAAGACTTCATAAATTAATTGCTCTTTTCATCTTTGGATTGTGAGACTTAAAGAGGTCTTGAAGGATATGGTTTTTTTTTCACTTCTCCATTACTTACAGAAAGAAATAAGTGCTATTTCTGAGAGAAGTGTTGGATTTTGCTTGTAGGTGTGTAGTAATGATGTGGAGGAGTAAAAGTTATTTACTTGTTAAATCTTTGCTGACTGTGGGGGTGTGTCTGAAGGCATTGCCTAATGTTTTGGGTGCAAAGTTCCATTTTAATGTAATTGCTCATTTGTTTTTGATTGCCTGAAAGACTGGAGAATCTTGTAGCTGCTCAGAAATAACAAAAGGCAAAAAAAAAATTGTTTAATAGTAGAAGTCTTCTGAAATACAAAGGTCTTGTTTCTGTTCCAAACCCTTCTCTCCCAACTGTCTTCTCTGTAATCTCTGCCCCAAGCAAAATGATTGTTTTCTTTAGGGCCTTTGGACCCTGTGGGATCTCTGTTTCCTCCTGTGCTTAGACAAGGATCTGATGAACTGCTGAGATGACCATAATAGAATTAGATGGTTCCTTTATTTAACACCTTACTCACTCTTAAAAGAGAGGTTTTCAACGCAGCAGGTTTCTTGGGTTCTGAAAATGATCCTGGGGAAACCTAGGCCTTTGTGTTTTTCCCTTTGTATCCTGTTAGTATGCTTGTTCCCTCAAGTTCTATTAATGTCCAGCAGGGCAGGTCCAGATAGACTTGGTTCAGAGAGTTTTGAAAAGGATCTGTAGCCTTTCTGAATGTGCTAGAAGGATGAAAAACCCAGCAAGAGCTGTGTAAGTCCAGATACAAACCCATATAAGCAGAGCCCTTTGGAATGAGAAAGGGTCTAACCTTTGTGCCTGGCTGGCTTGAATTCTCTTAGTTGTATTCAGAATATTTCTCAAGGTTACCTTCACATCTGGTAACACTGCAGACATCTAAAAAATGAAAGCGAGCTTTAGCTTGAGTTACTCTTTGCTTGCTGAATGGGAAAAGACTCAGTTTGTAACTTAAAGTACTTATCTCCAAACTGTATGTTACAAAATAAAGCTAAATTCAGTAATAGAACTCAGACTTCAGTAATAAAAATAACTCAAGGTACAAATGTTTACATGGATTTTAGTAAAAGACTCGTGTATAGTGACTAAGGTTTTAGATACTTGAGCTGGGTATCAAGGGCCAGATCAGAGTCAGGCTTAATTGGGGCAAATTTTTGGTGGGAGCTTCTTGCACAAGTTTTCTCTTATTTCACTTTGCTTTTCAAACACTGATCCTTCCAGAAAAAGTGTCTATATAGGCAGGCATGGTAAACACAACTAGAACCAACCTGTGCTGCCAGGGCTGGAGCTCTTATCCAAGAATGACACTGTAGCCTGAATAACTTGAGTGCTGGGAAGGCAGCTGTGTCAGCACAGAGTGCAAGGGGGGCTGCCAAAAGCCCGCCAGGTGATTTGGGCTGTGCTGGGCTGGCAAACCTGCCTGTGCCTTTCCTGTGCAGTTATTCAAACCCAAGCCAGCGAGTTTAAAGTCACCACAAGGCAACCCAACCTGCAATTGCATCACTGGTGATGGATTCCAGGTGGGAAAGCTACTAACCATCCTCTGCTGGTTTGCCTTTACCTTAGCAAGCATATAAAGGTACTGCCAGCCTTCTGGAGTTCTTGTAGCCTGGCATGACCCAGAGTTGTCACGTGCTGTGTACTGAGTCAGCAAGCTTGGAGTGACGAGGTGTCTGTCATAAAATTGCCTGGAAAAATCAGCAGCACAGCCATTCAGCCATGTAACTTTAAGGCTGAAGGGAAGCAAGTATGCGCTGAGTGCTTGTTTTTTAATAAAAAAAAAAAAAATGTGGAGATGTGTTGGGGTGTGTGTTTCGTGCTGGATATGCCAGTATGTTGCTTTAAAAATGTCATTCCCCTAGGCAAATGTATTTTCCTAAGTAAGGCTCCCTAACAGTGGATTCATGCTTCCACAGCAGCAGAGTTAAATAAAATAGTACCACTTTAACAAAACTGATGATTTTTAGAAAACTACTCTTTGGTCCTTGCATCACAGGTGCCAGGAGGCCAACTGTTTGTATAATTTTCATTATTGCATGACTGATTAAAATGGCTCCAGTGTATTAGAAGTAATGTGGGTTTACTCTGCATCACTCCTCAGTAGAACTAATTCAGCAGGACAGCTGCTGGAGGAAGGAGCCATACATAGGTTAGAGGTGGAAATTTTGCTTTCAAATGCTTGGACCAGGTGACTGCAAACCCCCACAAAGCACTTTGCAGGCTATTACAGCAGTTGCTGCTGCAGGTGATACTTTGCCGGTTTTGGACGAATTGCAAATTAAGCAGAAAAATGTATATATTCATAATGTCAAATAAGTCAAAACCTATTTCTGTGCAAGAATGTCTCAGAACCGGACCAGCCATGCTCAAACTTATGCACTGCCATAGGAAATGTATTTCTAAATGAAAGAACGCTGCTGGGAGTAACTGTAGAGAGTGCTATGTAAACGGTGCTTACAAACAATTACCCTGGAGATTGAAAATGCATCCCTCTTCACTGTTAATTTTTACTTTTCAGGCCGTTGAATCAATCCAGGCTGAAGATGAAAGTGCAAAGCTCTGCAAACGCAGGATTGAGCACCTGAAAGAACACAGTAGTGACCAGCCAGCTGCTGCAAACATGTGGAAGAAGAAGCGCATGGATCGGATGATGGTGGAGCACCTCCTACGCTGCGGCTACTACAACACAGCCGTAAAGCTGGCGAGGCAAAGCGGCATCGAGGTGGGCAGCAGTGTGAACTAACTAACAAAGGGGTGCTAAAGAGCAACTTGGCAAATAGAAAAAAAGCTGCTTTTAGCCTTGTAGCAGTTATTTTCATGTATTGGTATGTTTATCTGTTAATCTTTTTAGGCTTGAGTTTGCTCGCCTTACTCGACGTAAATTGTGTTTTAACGTATTAAATAAGTAAAAACTGAAGGTGTAGTTTTCAGTCACAAATTAAATGCTCTCAGATAAACACCTTGCCCTCTTAAAACTCAGATTAATTCTCAAATGTCATACAGAATTTCTTGTTAGAGGTCCCTAGGCTGCTGATTAAGCAGTTGGTGGAGCTTCCCATCTGTCTAGCCACACTCAGATGATATGTGTAGGTGACCAGACTGAGCAGAACAGCATATGCTGATTGCAGGAGCAACTGTTCTGTTGTATCATCCTACTATTTAATGCATTGAGAGGAAGGCTGGTTTTTACTTGGGAAAATATATTTTGATACAATTTGGGTTTTTTAGTAGCCAGTTTATCTTGTATGGTCCATAGAAAGGTTTTGCTGCTTTGCTTATTTCACCATTCCATGAGATTTGCTTTACTTTTCACTAGTTGGTTTTGCTTTGGTATCACAGTGGGTTATGAAGTCTTTGGAGATTGTATACTTTGGTGTAGCTTCTTTATGCAGAGCAGTGAATCCACACTGTGGTCCTCTGACAACCATGGGGACATTGAAACATATTCTTTGACAATTTGCTGTTTATTTAAAGAAATCACGTTCTGCTAATTTTAGGTAGCATTTGCTATTTGATCCTGAGCAATCTTTGAATCATAAGTTCTTTTGATATTCCTGATTCCAGAAGGGATGCAACTCTTCTGCAACTCTGTCTGTAAAGATGCTGAGAATTGAGTTGTATTATGTGACTTCCATACTTCACCTTTCTTAGGTGGCATAGTGAACAGCTCTCTAAGCTTGTTGAGGGGAAAGAGATTTTTGTTGCTGATGTTAAATTAGAGCATATGCACTTGTTCTTTGTCTTGTAACATGAGTGTATCTGTCACATGTCTCTGTTATTCCTTGGCTGCTTTACTGGTCTGATCCTGTTCAACCAGCAGCGATTTCAGTACAAGCCAAATAGGAAACAGCGTGTAGAGATTGAATAGAAGTGAGAGGGGAAGTAGGTTACAAAGTATTAATAGGAAACAGTGCTGAAGAAATCAACTGTAAGAGGCTGCTGTGCCTCACTAAAGATACAGCCCATGCATGAGAGTCAAAAGACCCAAGGCAGCTATGCTGGGATAACTGCAGCTGACTGGTCAGCAGCTCTTCCACTTCTGGTAGATGTTTCCCTCTGTTTTGAGCAGGAGCTCATCTCTGCTGAATCATCATGTTACTGTACCTACTAGGTCTGCTGAAAAAGCACTGTGGAAATATTTTCACTTTCAAAGCAAGTTCTATTATGCCTGATTAAGTAACACTCACCTCTGGTTCAGACACGAGCATGGAAGTCGGTCATGATACACTGCAAGATCATGTGGTACAAAGCATTGCACTTGTGAAGCCTTAAAGCTTTTCATTCTGTTTGCTGAATAGGAAATTTTATGTTTAAACAAAGATAGTTTTAAATAAGATTATTTACCTTATACCTTCAAGCCTAAGAGTTTTATTTGCATAATATTGAAGTAACTGGAATAACATAGAATGTAGTTGCACGTTGAATGCACTGAGGCCATATTTCTTCTAGTTTGCTCAAATTATGCATTTTAGTCATCATTAAAGTTTGTTTTGGCTTAATGAGGATCAGGCTTCCCTCAGTCTTTCTTACTGTGTGGTGATCCTCTTTGTGAACAGCTTTTACAGCATCAGATACTGGGATTTGGTCGTTATAAAGAATTTGGGGTTTTGCTGGTTTAATAAGACAACTTCTCCATTTCTTTTTTGTTCCTTTCTTGCTGAAGGATATGAGCATTGAAATGTTCTTTAATGTTTAATAATGTAACTTTGCTGTAGAGATTACAAAATGCCATGGTATTCTCTCATCCAAAGTAATCTTTATTTACTCTGGTCTCACCTGTAATTTTGATCAATGTCCCCACCACCAGTCTTTTCTCAATATCTCAAGACAATATTGTTACCACTGGGTAGACCCCATACCTGAAGTAGGAACCTGAAAAAAGGTGGTGTTTTTGTTCAGCTTGTCCAGCAGCCAGAGGTGAGGCTGGTGGATAAGTTGAGCATGGCCTAGCAATGCACTCCTGTGGCAGAGACAACTCAGCAGCAGCCTGAGTTGCATTGGGACGAGCATCACCAGCAGCAGAAGGGGGATGATCCAGCCCCTCTACTCAACACTGATTAGACCCATCTGGGGAGCTCTGTCTAGTTCTGGGCTCTGTAGCAGACACATGGGGTGTGGAGTCTCCCTGTACTTGGTGATGCTCAAACCCAGATAACAGTAATCTGTTGTGGGTAACCCCCCCACCTTGAGCAGGGGGACTACACAACTTCCAGAGGTCCCACCTTCATCCATTCTGTGCCTGTGTTCCTGTGGTTTCAGGCCGAATGGCCAAAGTGCCCTCTGGCACTCTTTGGAAAGGCGAAGGAAGCGGCTCTTTCCATTTCAGTTGTAGCTCGGGGGTCCCAGGCTAAACATCTTTCAGGAGCTGCTGGACCAGTCCTGGCAGCAAGTCTCAGCCTGCTGGTTTTAAGTTCCCTCCATGGCTTGTGAATGTGAAGAGACCTGCTGAGGTGCTTCATGGGTGGAAGCAGTTCAGAAAAGACTCTGCTTCAGTGACCAAAAGCAAGCTATTAAATCATCCCTATGTTTGAGCAAACTGTCTGCTGTGTATTATTGGCAAAGATTGGCTGTGCACCATAGTGTCCAATTCTAATAGTTTTTGATGGGCTGTGACAAATTTTATGCTATTTTCTAAATTAATTACCTTCATAGGGATGATGGGCTATGAAAGCTTATAATAGAATGGTTATAAACTAGGAAGCAAACAGAAGGGAAAGAAATTCTGGATATGAAAAATTACAGGGAAGTTTAAATATCAAAGTTATGAAGTAGCTCAGGTAAGGAATAACTTGGAGCATGCGGCATTTATACATATATATACATATATATGTTATGGCAATATAAGAAATAAATTCCAAACATGTAATGTGTGAATTATGTCTTTAAAGAAAAATAATGCTGCTTGGGAAAGTAAGCCAAAATGTGAGTAATATTAAAATAAGAGCTGACAGTCAAGGACAGAAATGTCATGGTTATTCCAAAGTAAATATGGGGTGAAGGGGATTCTATTGTGGACTTTTTTCTTGTTGTCTTCAGGCTCCCTATTGATGTGAAAAACAGTTTGGATTGAAGATACAAACTAGATGTTAAGTTTTTGTTATTGCATACAAATAAGCTCATCAGTGTCAGCTTGTTACACTTAATAATGATCTTATTTTGATTCTGTTATGACCTTGGGATCCCACACCAATATAAAAATGCATATTTTCATCTGTAGATTCATATTTTCAGCTAGCTGGCAAGGTTGTCTGTTAACTTCACCTCTGCTGTTCCATGTTCTGCTACACTAAATGCTACCTCATTTCTGTGCCATTAATTGATATGCAAATCTAGTTTTGGAAGTGTGTTCCAGTAGGAAGTTGGTTGCTGTTTGTAGATAAGTTTTATAATTAGGTTAAGTATGTAGTGCTTTGTTTGCTGTTTCTAGAGGTGGTGGGTTTTAAAATGTCACGGTTTTTCTCTAGCCCCTTTCAGGAAGAAAAAAACATGTCAAGTGTCCTTACCTTCTTTCCTTAATTATGTATAGCTGTAGTGATTTTTGCCTGTAGGATTGAAAACAAACCCAGATTCTGAAGCTGCCAGCTTCTTATATGCTGTAAATCCTCTTTCTGTCTTTGCTTAGTTTATTTTGGTAGAAGAATATATCTCTTTGCCTTAATGCTCATGCTGTACAAAAGCTGTACAAGTGACAATGTTTTTTTCTGTGAAGAATAACATAAATTCAAACTGAGTTTCAGTGTGTTGGGGTAGGGAGTAAGTGATTTAGAAATCTATAAACCAGAGAGGGACAGAAGAACTGCCACCCTGGGCAGGGTGGGCATTGGAACTGTAAGGTTGCAGTTGAACACTTGAGTTGAAATAACTCTCTTAAATGGCTTAAAACTGGTTAATTTGATCTTGCATTGGGGTTTATGCAGATCAGTCAAAGTTCTGCAAATTAATGTTCTTAGGTCAGCAATTAAGTAGGTGCATCATCCTTCAAAGATACCAAACTAGCCCTTTGCATTAATATCACAGTGTGCCTTTTGCTTTTGAGATTTGGGGGTGGAGGGGAAATCTGACTATTCCATTGACTTCAAAAGTGTTGCCTGGGCATCTGACCCTTGCAAACATTGATCTGTATTAGAAGGGCTTCTTTATACTTCAAGGAGTATTAAACCAGTTGCCAGCAGTCCCAAAAAGATAAGTTTTCTTTAAGTGGGAGTTCAGATGTCCAGTTTTTGTCAATGGTTTCCTTCTTGAGCAGAACTTCTAAATCTGTGGTAGTGGTTATTCCCTGGACAATATCGAAACAGGGCAAATATTACAAAGCTATTCTGAAAATATTTCATTATCTTTCAAAGTAGTAAATACCTTTATAAGAAAATGAATTGAGTTTAAGTGAAAGGAATAGTAGGCACTGGAAAAGCTGGCTGTCTTGTGTTCTTCCCTCTCTCCAGTTTGGTCCAGTTCCTCTCTTCTACTGCAGCTTTGGTTTTTGTAAATTGGAACCAGTTTTGAAGGGATTAGCCTAACAAAAAGGGTCCCTGCAACAAATTCAGGTGTGTTACACTGTCTTAATTTTGTTATGGAAAGCCATGAAATCTTATCTGATGTCCTCTGGGATAAGAGAAACATGAATTCCTAAAGTCAAGTTTCATGGCTTTTAGCTAAGTACCTGATCTCCTCTTTGTCCTGTTCTACATCAGTGTTCCTTTTTTCAGCCCCAAAGTTAAATGTTCTTTCCTTGCTTTGTAAAAGTATTTCTCAGCACTGTGATACGGACCCTTCAGCTGAGACCTCAGTAAAGTATTGCTGAAGGATTTCTGTCTGTTATGGGGCAAAATCTTACTAAACTGCCATTTTTGTAGTAATCCATTCCCTGAATAACTGTTTCTACTTGATGCCTCTCTCAAAAAGTGGGAGATGGAAAATGACCTGCACATTTGAGCATCACAAACAGGAACAGTATTAAATCTTAACTCAAAAAGTTAAAAGCTGAATAAACACTTCTCTTAACAATCATACCAGTGTACCCTTAGAAATCTTCCTTGTTAAGACACATAGTCCAAGAGTGGCTTGTAGCAAACACACAAATATGTGTTAAAGTAATTCATCAAAACAAGTTTATATTCGTAACAATTCAATTTTAAATATATTCAGCATAATGCTTGAATATATTCTTTGCTCCACTGTCATGCAGAACAAAGCCAGGGTGACTTTCCAAATGCAGGCTGAATGGCAAAAGGTGTCTTTTGTCAGGAGCTGTTTGTGTCTCTCTCCTGTGACTTGCTGTTCCCACATTAGAGATGTTAGAGGAAAACTACATATGAAGGAACTCCTGGATGGGTGTGAATGATATAAAGGTGCCAGGATGTTAACTTGTGCTGCTTGAAGCTACCTTACAGTACCAGGCTGTAGAAAGGAAATGGGAAACTCCTTTAGATGTGTTTTGGCTGTTCCTAGCGTAGGCATGGCAACTCCGGCTAGATTGGTATAATGAATGTCTGGGTGTGTTCATCTGAATTTCAAAGTGCTGTAATTCCTGCACAGCCTTACATCTGCAGTTTGTCTCAAGCATCTTGAGGAATTAGAATTTATGTAAATGGGAAATAGTCAAGATCGAAGCAGAATAACAAACTTTCTCGTTACAAATCATTTGACACTTCAAAAGCCGACAACATGAAGTGTGCTGTGATGTTGAACATCATATTTTTTCAGTCCTTTTAGGCAAAGTGGGTTACCTGTAGTGTATCATAACTGAGCTAATTTATTACAAAATACTTAGTCTGGAAGGCTGGCGATGCAAGGAAAATTCTTGAATTGAAATTTTATCTAAACAAGGAATCCTGTTATCACCTGGAGATTGCCCAGGTATAGAAGAGATTTGGTTTCAGTTATGCCTCTTCTTACTGTGTGTTCTTCCTGCCAGACATGCCTTCAAAGTGTAAATGTTACTTCACATTTAACACTTTCTCTTACCACTACACTAGATGATGGCGGGGTTACTGTTTTGTCAGAGAATGTGTGTAGCTGCTGAGACAGACTGATCCTGAAGCTGCAGGGCTTGTGCTCCTCTGGCAAAGGATTAGGCACCTTTCCTGTTCTAGAAGAGGCTGTGACAGAAAATGAGGCATTTTTTTTCTGCCCAGTGATGCATCTTAAGCTCTAGAGGCTTTGTCACACTATCCCAGCGTAGTCATTTATTACTGTACTTAGCAGGGTATAATGTGCTGCTGGATAAGGTGCAGCCATTTGCTGAGCTACAGAAATTGCTGAGGCAGGAGCAGGGGATGCACTGGGAAAACAGCTTGCTAATAACCCACCTCAGTGCTTGCTCCAACTGTCAGGCTCTACCAAACAGCTCATGTGCATGAGCAAGAGGAGGAGGATGAAACATTGCTTTTTATTTGGCTCTGGAGTAGTCAGTACCAGAATACCCATAGTTTTGGTGACCACACCTTTGGAAAGCTGTTGGAAAAACTGGAGGGAGAAGATGACTAGAAAACGTAAGGGGTGAGTGCTTTTGACAGGTATGGGAGCAGAAGGCTTTTGGCAAGGGGTTTTGTAATCTAGTGCAAAAAGATTTAGGGAAGAAACTACATAGAATCAGCAGTCAGAAAAATTGAAGTTTGAAGTTGGGCACGAGGTTAGAACATGATTTAGTCACTAGAACTAGTTAACAAAAGAAGTACCAGTATCCTCGAATGTTGTGTAAAGACAATGCTCTTCTGACAGACAAACAGTCAGTGTAAGTTACTGGGATCCTTCAAAAATAAGCAGGTAGAACTAAAAGGTCTGTGCTATACTGAGGTCATGGAAGATGCTCTCATGTGAAAGCTTGGCTGTGTACACTGTAGGGTTCTGTGTTTACTTTGTAGACAAAAACTTTTCTGGCTCTTCTGTTGATGAATCTGTGGTTTGGCTGTCTGTCTTTGCTTTTTTCCCAATAACTAGCTCTGCAGCTGGCTTTGAGTAGGACATTCTCTCAATTACTCTGTTTATTTTCTCTCTAATCCTGTTAATGTGTGTAGCATTATAACAGTTAATAGTAGCTTAATGAACTTCAGACAACATTATTTTATGAGCAGAGAGTAAGGAGGTCTCTTAATGTTAATTTGTGCCCCACTTCAGCTGGTCTTCAGTAATTGTGGTGTTACTGTATTATCACCACCTATGCCATTATTTTCTTAATAATTTGTGTTTGCCTTCGATGTCAATGCAGTTTATACATAGCATTTCTATTTCACTTCTACAGAACTAAATTATACTGAAGGTAGTGTTGGAAGTGGAGAGCATGTGAGTAATCATTGAAAGATTAACACAGGTTTGGGGGTTTTTTGAGGTTATTTCAGTGATCTAAGTGTTTATTGTATTTCATATACAAGTAGTTTACCATGCTGCTGAATGCTGAAGTGCATCAGCAAAGCCTTTTTTATGAGGGTAGTGCTCTTATGCGTGTAATGTGTATAGATAGATAGTCAATCTTATTAAAACTGTCATTGGTACACACTCTTGGCAGTGAGCCACTGATAGCTGGGGGCATACTGGCCTATTTTCAATTTCATATTGATGTTAGTAAGCAATTAAAAATAAACAATTTGCGTTTTCTAAAAAATACATAAACAGCATCTTATGCTATTACCAATCGCTTATTTTATACAACAAATAGCCTATTTTATGACTTGTTTTTTTCCGCCTAGGAAAATTTCTTTTCTATAAAATGCTGCTTCTTCTCACTGAATCAGATCTTTTATTCGATCTTATTTAAGCCTAACTTTTCTTTTTTGGTGAATTAATCTTGTTTTGAGGATAGCTTGTGGTAGATTTGAAAATATCAAGTATTGTGTGTTTTAGTACTCACTTCTGTTTGGTTTTGAGCCCTGCTGACGATTCACATTTCATATGTGAAATATTCTGGGGTTTATATTAATACATAGATGTTCATATGAATTATAAGGGATTTTATCACACATTGCTTCTGACAGCTCTCCAGTCTTGTGGCTGGAGATCTCATAAACTAAAAGTACTTCAGCTGATATGCAGAGTGGAGACTGATGGAGAGGAATGACTTGACCTGACTACAAATTTTAAAATGTTACATAAATTAAAACCCTCACATGAACACTACATAAATTTCAAGCAATTTTTGACATATGATCTAATGTTGCTATTTTTGTTGTATCTGGTGCTGAAAACTCTGAGCAGTTTTCTTGGTGAATTTAGAGCCCCTCATCTAGATCTGGTTTTCTCCAATTCTCTACTGAACTGTCTGAATTGTGCACAGCCTTAAAGTTACAACCTTTGGCTTTAAATTCAGTTTAAATCCCCATTTTGATACATGGTTGCCAGTTCTCATTTGTTTCACAACTTTGTAACAGACATAGCTGTGTAATTTTAAATTCATTTGAAGCCAGTTAAACCAAATTACCCTGCTGCCTTTACATGTACCTTCTCATTATTTTGCAGCTATTATTCTTCATAACCTTCACTGTATTTTGGTGAATCACTTTTTCTTCTTTTCTGTAGCACAACTATGTGAATTCATGAAGTTCTGGGTCCATTTTCATTGTACTCTTAGTTTTGGTGTTTGAAACCAATGTTCATGTCTACTGCAGCCTTTCCCTCCAGTGGGAGCAGGCATTGGAGCCTCCTGAAAACAAGATGCTGCTAAGGAGAGCAACCTGGCAACCTGGAGCGAGATCCCCTGGGAATTCTGCCCCTGTCAACTCCTGCTCACACTGACCAGAGAGTCCTAAAGCTGTTCAGGGGAGGGGACGTGCATAAACGTGCTGGGGATGTTCTTACTGACAACCCAGCTGAGAAAATGGAGATGCCATACAGGGCTAGTTTGTGTGTTGGCCTGGAGTATATATCTAGTAATCATCCTCATAGAGGAATCCTCATTCTTCGTAGTGTTTTATACCTAAATAATTGGAGTTCTGTGCGGAATCATAGGGTTGGTAACCTCCCTCCCTGGAGGCACTTGCAGCTTAAAAAGAAGTGGTGATATTTTAAAAGCTATATATATGTAAATCAGGCAGAGCACAGGGTGATGCATAGCTGTATTCTTGTTTAAATAACTGTCTCTGTTTTCACTAAAGTGTCTTCAGCCTTCATGTGCAGTTTTCTCTAATAATAAATGTCTTTCTCTGAAGTTTTCACCATTGCAATGAAATTAAATAGTTTTTTTATGATCAAGTTCATCCAGTGTTGAAATGGTTACCCTTCTTGGTACCTGGTTAGTGACTGTTGTATAGAAGGTAATGTTAGTTCAGTTTAGTCCAGTTTTTTAGGCAGAAATTATAAAATCCAGGTGATACTTCCTGGCTTGTAGAGTGTTTCCCCCTCTTGAGTGTTTGGGTAATTGTCAGTAATACTCAATGGAGAGAGTTCTCCTCCTCAGTACAACTGTAGAAGCTTAACTGAATGAAAGTTTCATATTGATCTTCCTGCCCAACATCAGATATTGTGTATTTGTAAGCAAGTTAAGGCAAGGTGATTTAGGCAAAGTTATGGCAATGCAGAGGAGGCTGGATAGTCTCTGTGCTAAAAGTTATGGTTTGATAACAGCACTGAAATAATATCTGTGCAGGGCAGGGTTCTCCTGCAGTACTGGCAGTAAAGCTTTGCAACCACAGTTACAGCATGAAAGCTGAAAGTGTGAAATGAAGGCTAGTGCTGTTAAGGAGGGTAATTAAAGAGTTTAGAATTGCTTTTTAGTTTATGTACGAGTCAGAAAACGTTTGCCATGGTGCTGAATGCTGTGTCATTTGGAGGGGGAGTGTGTGGCAACAGATTTCTTGCTTCAGCTTTTTCTGCACCTGCAAAATCAGTGGCAACATTTCTCTAAAATTGTGTATTTACATTCACTCAATTTTATATGTAAATTAATTATATAAGAGAGGCTTTTTGTAGCAGCATAATAAATCTTAATCATGTTTTGGGAGCTGGGAAGGACAATGTTTCTGTATGGTCTGCAGCCTGTACAACTCTGAATTGCAGAATACTTTCAGAAAACTATTCAGGATTGAGGCTAATGGGGATTTTTCTGACTGGAACATGAGATGGCTGTTACAGCTGCTAATGCTGTTACCTGGTTCCCATCCTTCCAAGATGTGGTACACAACAAGTACTCCAGACTGGCCTGTGTAGAAGAGCTGGACTGATTTTGATTAATCCTCTGATACTCCTTTCTTCTGTTTCCTTAGTCCTACTAAGGAAGAAGCACTAAGAGTAGGCACCACCAAAAAAAGATAGGAAAATATGGTTAGATTTAAAAACAACTTGTGTGACATGAGCACAGGTGGGTTTTTTGAAGGTTTATTGCCTAACTGTGTCTTAATATTTTTGTTCTATCAGTCTAACTACTTCTAATCGAATGCAAAAGCTATTTCTGTCTCTGCAAAAGGATTTCTTAGTGCCTTTTTTTATATTGTTCCTTAACTTTCTATCCAGTCAACAGAGAAGAAAATGCTCTTTATTGGTGCAATTCAAATGTAATTGTTAGTTCTGAAAGAAACTCTTTTAATTAAAAATGTTCTCCTCCGTTTTCTGGATACATACTGTCTATTTAACAGAGATGACTGCCAAACTCTGACTTCTTTTGGCAACCGCGAATCTAATTAGCATTTCTGTTAAATAGAACCTTTTTTCATCTTAAATTTTCAAAAGGAATGTAGGAATTCTCTTTTTATCTAAGAGTTTTGTCTGCCTCAGCAGCAACTGCAATCTTTTTGCTCGTAGTTGAGGGCTGCTATGCTAACACCTGATTGATAAATGCAGATAGCTGGGATTCTCTTACCAGCTCGTGGTCTTTAAAAAAATGCTGCCTTATGCTTCTTTAAGGAAATATTACCTTTTTTTGTAGTGAAGCTTAAACTATAAAAAGCTAGCAAATGAGATTAAACCAGTGATTTGTTTCTGCTTAGCAGATCCAGTCTTTCTTTTAATGTAGAATTAAATGCTTTTGTTTTAATTTGGTGTAAAAGCAAATGCTATTCGTTAAGAGGACACATGGCTCAAATAAGCTTGAGGAGATATATGGTTATCTTATTGTTTTTAACTTAAATTGGATTCTCTTTCCATGCAGCAGCTGTATGGAAAAATATGCAAGCAAGATAATGAATATGGTTGCATTTATATGTCACACAGATGAGTTAATGGGCAAGAGATTTTGATGTGGCCACCTTACCACACACAGGGGAATAATGCACTTCTTTTTTCCACTTGAGCATATCCTCAGAAAAACTTAAGACTACCAAAAAGTTTACTCTCATGGTCTTGTAGGAAAACTTAAAGAAGAAACTTTTATGGAATAGGTTGCCATTCTTTCAGTCCATTTGCCAACACGTGGATAAAATAGATTAATTTTTTTTATCCCTAAAGGGATGGGAGGAGTCAGTGAAACTCCAGTCTTAATTTTGTTCTGTAAACTTTTAACTACCTGAGCTCTGGCCTCAGTCTGACTTACCTGGATTTGGTACCACTAGAGCTGCATGAGGCCCTTTATTCTTTCAGTGGTAAATGGTTTTGTTGCTATGGTCATACAATCTATAAAATATAGTTGCATGTTAATATTTTGGTTTTAAAATTCAAGTCATGAGAGACTTACTAAAAGCTCAACTTGTGCTGCACTTTAGAAAACCATGTGGTTTGTTTGTGTTTCTGTAAATAACCTTTCTGATAACCCTAACTGGACCTGGTCCACTCTTCCAATAATATTAGACTTCCTGTATTTATAAGGAAAAACTGGCTAATGAAATGCAAGATTTGAATGTGATATGGCTGATGCTACTTCTTGTTTTCAGTTTTGTCTCATGGAAAGTAGAACTTGTAAGACTGAGAATATTCAGCTTTTCTGACAGCTGAAAATGCCACGTATTTCTGAGAGTGGTTTTGTTCACCAGGGCTACTGCAATGTTTGTGATATTCAGCATTTCGGTTGTATAATCTTCAGCATTTTGCTGTGAAGTCTACATTAAAAAAAATTGCTCAAAATTAGAGAGCATATTAATCAAATACTTTGTGGTAGATGTCTGTTTGTGTTGAATTATGGTTTCCCACAGTGTATTTTCTTCAGCAAAGAATGAACTGTCACAGCATGACATGTTTATGCACTTCTGGTAGTGCCAATTCAGAATGGATCCACTCTGTATCTTTTGGGAACACCTACCTAAGTATTTTTTTCAGCAGAAGTGTATGAGAAAAAAAATATCTTTGGTATACCCTGCTAGATCTTAAACTGTATAGTTTGCCTTGATTGGTGTGAAAGTGTAGAGCTGCTGGCAATTACAAAGTAGCTNAGAAAAAAAATATCTTTGGTATACCCTGCTAGATCTTAAACTGTATAGTTTGCCTTGATTGGTGTGAAAGTGTAGAGCTGCTGGCAATTACAAAGTAGCTTAGGCAGATTGAAGGTCTGCTCTGGGCAGGTTTGATCCTGGATTGCTGTTTTTTCTCAAAAACATCTGCTTGGGATAAGCACTTAAGGAATCTTGTGGCCCACCTGTTACCTGTTTTTTTCATATAGTGACTTTGTTTTATCACCTCAGTGTCCTGGTGTTGTAGACAAAGCTGCTGTAAGCAATTAAAGGTCTGGAGCTTACAGTATTAAGCAAGTGAGAGAAAGTTTGTTGGAGACCTCAGACCATGGTAGTACTTTGCTTAAAACTCAGTAGTTACAGATGGCCAGGTAAAATTTAGATTCTCCTCTTTTATGCAGTTCTTGCTCACTTCAGCAAATGTTATAATGTTGTCATGGTCCAGTTGATGTAGTAGGACAAGGTTTGAGGAAACCAAGTGCTCCTGTAACTGCACTGCACTGCAGTGATTGTGGGTTCTGGTTGCTTTATGTGCTAAAACTCTGGGTGTAATCTTTAATATTTTTCTTTATTTTTTTTTTTTTTAAGTTCTGTTGTATAACTGGGCTCAGAGAACTGTTGTCACTGTCAGAATATCTCAATGTGTGGAAACAGTCTTGAAAATATCCTGTGATGTCTTTTTGTGAAGTACTGTTCTAAAAACCAGAAGTCTGAAGAACAGAGTCTTTTGTATCTCTGTATTCCAGCTCAGTTGAAGAATTGCTGTATAAAGTATGAGTACAATTTAACAAGACCTCCTTTCCTCTGTTTTTTTTTCCAAGGACTTGGTAAATATTGAGATGTTTTTGACTGCTAAAGAAGTGGAGGAGTCCTTGGAAAGACAAGAGACTATGACTTGCTTGGCTTGGTGTCATGACAACAAATCCAGACTCAGAAAAATGAAGGTATGAAAATGTAACATGTTCACATTTTGCTAAACTGTTTTCTGAACTACTTAGATGTTGAATGTGGTCAGTATGTTTTAAATTACAGGTCTTGAATGAGGTCTTGTATACAAATAAGGACAGTAAGTATAAAAATCTTCTTAAAAGGTGTGGGTAGCTGGAGCTAAACCAGTTCACACAAGTGTCAAACCTGGAACTGAGTGATAGGTTATCTTACAGGTACAAGTGTTGTCTCAACAAATTATGCTCAAATAAAATAATAGTACTCAGTTGGTTTTAGTATCATTTACAAACGATCTAAATGCTGAGGTATAAAGTGTCTTGATGTGTGTAAACTTAATTTACAACTCTTTGCATCCTGCTGAGACTATAACTCAGTTTATACGTGAAGGTATCTTAAGAATGATATTAAAAGGAGAAATTTCATACACATTTTTGTCTTAGTATTTTTTAAGTGTTGTATATAAGAAAACAAAAGTTAAGAACTAACTCACTGGGAGAAGGTACTAGTGAAATATGTTTTTTTTAAAAAAAAAAAAAGCTGAAATCTAATCAAGTAGTAAACATAGTAAGCCTTCCTCAAGCCATTGAGTCCCATGAGCTGCACATGCTGTGTACTTGTTTGCTATGCAGTTGGTTTAAATTTCCTCGTCTCTTAAATTATGCACTTCAAAACATGCTGTAACCTTTTATAGGGCTTGCAGAAATCTGTTTTTAACTGATATTAACCAAAATCCCTGCCTCCCTCAAAGATGTTTGTGGCTTATTTTGTTAAACTAAGCGCTTTCTTTAACCAAAAATGTTTGAGTGCACTTGACAATGAGCAAAGAGTGACGTTCTCTGTCACTCAGGGGCGCCAAAATGAGAACGAGCCGAAGATGGGACGCAAAAGTAAATCAACCAGTGATTACTCTAAAGAAAATGATGATCTTGTTATGGAAACCATTAAAGGAAAACCAGAATTGGTATGTAAACAATACTGCATAATTATACTGCTAAAAAAATCCCCCCCTTGTGTAATCTTAAAATGTTAAGTGGTGTAAGGAATATAATCTGAAAGTCCTCCTTTTTCATCACCAATCTGCAATAAACAATTAATGAGGAAAAATCTTCCCCATCCCCTTTTTTGAAAAATAACTACAACAAAATCTATTTCTGCAAGCCCTACGCTGTTTCTTCTTTTTCCTTTTTTTTTTTTCCTTTTTTAATCAAACAAAAACCAAAACTAAGGCTGTGAGGCAGATTTGGAAGAGAGAAATCACTATGCTTCTTTTTGAAACACAAATAAACATTTCTTCTGCTTCTAGTTGCTTAGCTACTCATCAATGTTAGTGTTCTAAAAATCCCAGCCACTACCTTGAAGCAATCCTTATCTAAAATTTAAACTGCTTGGTGGCCTGGGAGAGCAGTCGTGTAATCTTTACAGATGTGAGCCATCTGAAGTCTTCTGAAGAGCTGCTGTGCGATTGTTTGAAGGTGTAAAAAGTTGGAATTTGCATCATCTGATTGTCTAGGACTCTCTTCTAGTTACACTTGTCTGCAGAACCCATCCGGCCACTGGCTTGCCCCTTCCTTGAAAATTCATTTGTTTGGCACCTGGGTTTTGCTGTTGAAATGTTTTAACAAAACAGGAAGCCCTGGGATGGAGTGTCATTAACAGTTAAAAAGCTTGATCAGTATTTTAGTAGAAGCAAACTTAGGTAAAATTCTAAATGAGCGGTTTGTGTAGAATTGGATAAACAAGGTATTTTAAAATAGTCCTTTTGAAAATTCTCAAAGTCCAGAAGAATTTTTTATTTTCTGCTGAATCTGGGCTTGAGTACAGAAAAATGCATAGTTTGAAAATAATTTGTTTTCTGACCGTTAAACAGGTAAATTTTAACATATGACAGAATGCAGCATTTTTGCATTCAAATGGCTTACATTTTAAATCTTAAATAAGCAATTGTTGCAATGTGTGCATTAGTCATCCCAGGAGCTAACTGATAGAAATTTGGAGTTGCTCAAATTCCTGCTGAAGTCACTGAGGAGTTTTGATATTACTGTGCTGATGGACAATAAACAAAAGGCAACTATTCATTAGAAGCATGGGGGAAGAAAAAGCATTTGACAAATGGAGCAGGGTAACTCAGGGAATAGAGTTCTTTACAGGATTCAGAGGACTTCAGGTTTTCATTGTTTTCTTAAGGTGATAAAACAGTTGACTGTGTCCCTATAAAGAAGCATAGTGACTTGTTTTTTTGGAGGGGAGAAACTTTTTCTTTTTAATTCCACATATTCAAAGTTTTTTTTATAGATTTTGTGAACTGGTGATGGAATTTGATTTAAAGGGACACTGTCAACTTCATTAGGCTTCATATTTTACCTTTTTCCAAAAACAGGTAAATGCCACTTGGTTTTCTTGTTTGAGACTTGTTTCCAGCATGGCTTTTAGATGTTTGACAAGAAGAGTGGGATAGAAGCTTTAGAAGAAAGGGAGGGAAGGGAGGGCATTGCAGCAACTTAAACTCTGTGCTGGTTTTTGTTAATATTGGCGTCTTTCAAAAGCGTTCAGAGACTTGTTTCTTCCTTGAAGTCTTCTGGGAGACCTCTCCTGCCTAAATTATCACAAAGCCCCAAACTACTGTTGATTCTACTACTTTAAATTGTAATGAAGTACAAAGAAACCACCCTGTTACTCTCACCTGCGTCTCAGGTAACGATGCTTTCAGTCACTAGGAAAAAGTTCATTCCTGCTAAAAGCCAAAGTTTTAAAGGATACAAGAGGAGGAGGATTTTGTTTGCTTTCAGGGAATTCTGTGCTGGTCTTCTCTGTAGAGTCAGCATTTCAACTTTTTTGCATGAATGCCTAAAAGCAAGCAAACAAGGTTGCATGTTATTAACACTTTCTTTTTTGTTGTGCACATGTAGTACTTAACATACCATGTGGTGCAACTTTGGCACCATCTAAGACCCTGTCTTGTCTTTAATCTCAGAGCTGTCTGGAGTTCAGCCTAAGGATTCAGGAGTTCATTGAACTCATTCGACAGAACAAGAGACTGGATGCTGTGAGGTATGAAATTAGGATGTTTTCCAAACAATTTTCTTAACAAGATGGTATTATGCTTCATTAGAAACATGTGACTACTGTTGCAACACCCAGCAGCCCTGTAAAGCCTGTGAAGGATCTTTCTGGTATTGACATCAGTCTTCAGATTTAAACTGGGATTGAATTTATTTTTTTTTAAAGGCAAAATGTCATTCCACAGATACGCCTTTTTAAAGAGTTAATGTTGTCACTGGAACTGTGCATCTTATTCTTCAAAATCAAGTTTAGAAAATTAATCTGTTTTAAAAAGCAAATGGATTTTCTGGTGGCATGCAGTGTAATGTATATATTTACCCTTAACTAATTTTTAAGAGGTACATCTAGCTTCTCATGGGAATTCATTGCAGTTTTGTTCACAAAAAAAACTAAAAGGTTAATGAACCTCCATCAAAAGCTTTAACATTTCAATTTGGTCTGCATTCTCTTCTATCTTCATTAAACTTTTCGTTCTGCAAGTTGTGCTGTGGGCCAGGTTCACCCTTTGTATTGATGCCCAATTTATAGTTCTGTATTGTCACGGGTGAACGATGAGCTGTGCTGGGTTTTCCCCACGCCCTCCCTCTGGCCCCAAATGAAGAAACCAACTCAATATTTATTTTCACCTCTTCTGAACCAGTTCAGTGGGACTACAGTGAGAAAGTAACGTTGCTCAATGTGGTGTGAATCAGTAACAGAACTGGAGTCAGACCTCAGCACTGCCTGACTTCAACCACAACAGTTTTTATGACACCAGCACGTGAAGCAATTTATGCCTCTGAGTTAGTGGTCCTGACTTAAGGTGTTGGAATAACGTTCCAGGGTAACAGTGGAAGCCAGTTCTGCTGAAATAAGTGGAATTTTGATACTGGGACAATGGAATGTGTTGATAATTCAATAAGCAGTGATCTTGCCAGCACCACAAAGTACAGCGCCGGTAGCAGAGCTACTGGAGCTTACACATGGACAAGGGGGAGAGAACTCACAGCAGGTTCTGTTTTGTAAGAATATTTAAACCTAAGGAATGATGACAAGTTTATGGCCTGCCTTGAAGCTTTGCTGATGCATTCCGATGATAACACTCTTCTGACAAGTTTTATGTGAAGAAAGTTATGTCTTGCTGCCTTTTAACCCATGCCAGGTACTCCAGAAATTGGAACCAGCAGGAAGCTTGTATTTGTGGCAAAGCTGCTTTTTGGTCAGAGGAGCACAGAGTTACAGAAAACAAAGTATCATAACATATGCACAGACTGAAAGCATTCTAGTATATTCCTGAGTCTGAGATGCAGAAACTCTCCTGCAGGGCAAAGTTTTAGGGTTCTTTTCAAGTTTTATTTCTAATTCCATTAAAATGTATTCCTTGCTTTGAGCTAACTCATCATTCCTACTTTGCCCTCCTTACACCTAAATTGTCATTGCTTTGGTCCCAGCCAATGCAAATGTGCAATCTGATAAACTCCAGCTAATTTTAATGTTAATAATTAAAGACAAAATAAACAAACCCTGCATGCTAGCATTTAGATATGTGTGCTTACCCTTTGATAGAATTCTTACGTCCTGAGGAATTGTCAGGTACTTATGAAAAGGATGAAAGAGACTCAACTACATTATCTGTCTTCTGAAGCCCCTGGTGCTCATTATACCAAATGAATACTGTGCCTTTAGCTTTATTCTCTAAGTTTGTTTCTTTGCCAAATGTGCAGTCATGCATCTTAACAAAGAGTAGTCCATGCTCTAAAAACTATTTTCTTTGAGCTACAGCTTCCTTATGTAGCTTGGAAACCAGGGGGCAGGTACAGAGCTGAAAGAAGGAAATAGGCTGAGAACTGGGATAAAGCAGATAAGGTCATTCTGTATTTTATTGTTACTGGATATTTGTTTCCCTCTGATCCCTTTTCCACATCAGAACTCGTAAAATCTGAAAGTCATCAGCCCTCAAGAGGACACGACACACTTGGTGTGGAATAGCTTGTACTGCCATAGCCTCTGAGGTTTAAAACTTAGAGCTCCTGTTCATATGGCAAACAGGCATCCATTATTGACCCATTGTTAGGGGTGAATGTGTATCCATATACCTGCTGAAATTCCAGATTGACATGCCTTTTATACTCAGCAGTTACAACTTGCCAGTCGTGGCAATGCTGCTTTGATTTCATAACCAATTGTAAAATGAAAAGGAGCTGCTCTTTCTATATCTTAATTCACTCCTTTTCAACAGAATGAGTTTAGATAATTTTATACATTCAGAATTAAGCATCTCAATGCTTTCCTTCAATAATGTGGCTAAAAAATGTAAGGTTTTACCATTGCATTCTACCTTGTTTCAAAGTAAATAAGTAATGAATAAGGGAATACATTTGGGGAAGGTGCAGCACAAATCTCGTTGCTGTTAGCAAACCCTTGCAACTTGTGCTTTTATTAGCTTGCTTCTGTTAAGTGCCTGCAGCAGGATTCTTTCAGTATTGTGTCCATGGTGCAATAAATAGGTCAGGCATCCATTAGAAAGCGAAGAAAGAGGCTGTTTACCAAGGAGTTTCCTGTATGAGTGGAACTTGGGGAACTGACATTTTGTTGAAACGCAGCTGGTGTTTAAATAAGTTTGAAAGCTTTGCTTGCTGCCTGCTGAGAACCTCTAAAGTGGCACATTGCTTTTAGGTTAAAATTGATGTGAACTTTAAAATTATGCATCTTATTTAATAAGTGCTTGAATTTGTGTAGCTTTTTAGAATATGAGTACAAATAGACCTTCCTCTGATAAGGGTACCTTATCAGAGTAGCCTTGAAAGTGCAAGTTTCAAGAATGCACAAAAACTTTCTTGAATAGAAAGAGTAAATCTCTTAAGCTTAAGTACACCACAAAGTTCCTTGACTATCATTAGCCTTTAACTCCCACAGTCTCTTCAGGGTTGTTTTTGGTTTTTTTTGTGAAGCTCGTACCTATTACAGTAACAATGAATGACTGATGACACCAATTTCACACTTTTGGAGCTCTCACTAAATTCATTCTGGGAAATCTGACAGCATTCTGCTACTTTGCTCTTATGGGATGCCAGAGATACACAAAGTTCTTAGCTGAATGCTTAACAAAACACTGTGTGCACTTCTTGTTCTGGGAATATTGAGGATAAAAGGAGTAAATAAGAATAGCTGAAAAGAAAGTAGCTACAGTCTATCACTTCAGTCAACTTCTCTCCCACAAGGATGAGTGAACACAGTTTGTTCCTTTATTTTTATGGTGGGGTGGGGTTGAACAGGCATATGAAAGTAATAATAAAACTTTTGAGTACTTTGAGTATATATTTCACTAATGGTCATAAGGGTCTGAGATAAAGGCATTCAGGCATTGGTCAAAAAACTGAGAAGAAAGAACAGGTCCTTTCTTGATAACACCATATGTTGGTGTTGGTTATTGCTGCTGCCCCATAAGTATGTTCATTTTTATATTCAGGCATATGTAGATATATAAGCTGTACATTGCATATGTGTATCCTTTTGTAACAATTTAATGTACCCTTAGTGAACTGCAAGTCTTCAAGTCTTAGTAAATATTTGCCAAGTACAATATGTCAGCTGAACCTGTGTGGGCTGAAGGGACAGAAAATGGACTTTGTCCCCACAGTTTACAGAATTGTTCTGGGATTCGAAAAACAAAATTTTCTGCCTATTACTTTGGTCCATCACAAGAATTTAGGTAGTGGCTTCAGTGATGGTCTGCTGTCAGGGTTTAAAAAAATAATTTTCAGGAAAACGTAGCCCCCTGCCCTAACTATACTGACTAGTGGGTGCTAATTGTGATAAAAACATTGCAAAGAAGAATTGTAAGGTTCACATACACCTCCAAGAGCATAAAGAAACTTGCACAGAGATGGGAATAGCTGAATGACAAGGGAAGGAGTGAATAATGGCATGAGGACAAATAAGGTGCTATTTAAATGTTGTGCATTCACAAGTAACTCAAAGTACTGTTTCTTGCTTCCCAGTGTAAAAAAGACTTGAATGCTATGAATTAATGAACTTGCTTCTCCTTTAAAGGATATCTTGCCTCATTTTATTTTCTCTGTGTTGGCTCCCAGCGGATGGAGTTCAGCCATTAGCGTGCAGGCCTTGTGGGAAAACTTCCTGGGTTTTTTTTTAAAGAACACGGGAGGAAGGGAAAGTCAGGAGATGAAGACTAACAGAAGGTCACTTCAGAAAACCTAATTCATTCTAGCTAAACCCAAAATGGCCACCACATCCCAGTGTGTTCAGTATTTGCAAGTGATGGAAGTTCTAGATCGCTGAACGCTTCCAATTTGAACGGCAAACAAATGTACAGTGATTGTGTATTGTACACACACAAACCTGTTAATTCTGGCTCCTCTTGAAGACACACAGAGAGTGTGGCCAGAGTTTGCCTGTCACAGCTCAGTGTCTTCCTACAAACATGTTCACCTGCTGCCTGTGAAAGTAAACTGTCATGGCCTGGCAGGGATTGGCTCTTTAAGAGGATTTTTTCCCCCCTCTTCTCTCTCATGCATGCCACACACAGTAATTTAGCTTAACTGGTAGGTCTGAATTTTTTGCTTTGCCTAATCTGTGTTGTAAACAGCTCTTGCTTTCATCTGCAGCTCTGCACCATTATTTTACCTTTCTTCCAATGTGTCCAGGCTGCTGAGTCTCTTCTCTCAGGCCATGGGTTTTGTACTTCTGCTCTCATAAGTCATCACCTGGGGAACAATATTTACATTCCTGAATTACTCACCCAAAATAGGAAGTTGGGTGGAAACAGTCTGTCCTACATAACTTCCATTGCTTCCTGGTTTGGGTGGGAGAGGAAGTGGGAGTACTGAAACACTGCTAAAGAGACTGTTCTCATGGTATTGATGACCTCAATGAAGTAGTCAGTGGAATTCAGAATTGAAAAGAAATAAAATGGACCTACTTTATCTTAATTCAAGCCATGAAATGGCCAATTTGAAAATACTGTCTATTCCTAAAAGAAATTTGTGACTTTAAATAGAATTTGACAAGATTCTTTGAAAGTTAAAAATGAGCGAACACTTAGCAGAGCACTTGAGAGATGACTTGGTATCTTCCCCGTAATACAAACTGTGCAGAACACACAGCATAGGGAAAACTTTCCTACACTTATGCAATGCCAGAAATTCAATATGATGCTGATGCCATACCCAGTCTCCTGTGCTACATCTGTTCACCACTGAAAACAGGAGCTTCTAGCAGAAATGCTGAACTAACCATCCAGTTTAAAAGCTGGAGGGTTTTCCTGCTCACTTACACTCCAACTTGAGAATTAATGATCTTGGGTAGACTAGATAGGGGAGACTTTCATACAGGGTTTTAAAGTAGTTGAATATCCTTATAATCTGGTAATAATTTTGTGGTTTCTTACTATTTCCTGAAAAATATTAAAGTTTGTAATTTTTATTTAAATATGTTTATGGTAATTGTCACTTCTTTAAAATATCCAAGTTTTCAACTTTGTGTTTATCTCTTAAAATCAGTATGTGTTAAAGTACAAAATCTTGTATTAAAGTTCTACTTATTTTTTTATTACCTTGGCAAAAAAAAAAATTTGCTCTTAACAAGGTGTTTTCTATTACACTGTTCTACAATTTCTTGTAGTCTGCACAGAAAGTGATATTGCCTCCTACCCTATGCCCCCCCCTCAAAAAAAAAATCATTTATTCAAAAGTAAGCATCCTCCTAAATGTCACTTATAAACAAGGCAGATTTTGAACACTCTTGATGTGTAATGGTTCTGGGATAGCTGGTTTTCAGATTGCATTTATCTCAGTTGTGAGTGTATGGCAAAGAATACACTGAGTGGTACACTGAGCCTGCATGACAAGAGGCATTTCTTCTAATAATCATGGATCAGTTGTTCTAGTTGTAGCTGAGGTAAGACTTCATGCTACTGTAAGAAATTCTGGTTTCTAAGAAATTACAGTCTAAAAATGCTAATTCTTCAAGTCATACTTGCATTGCCATTTGCAGGATGTGTTTTTTTCAAGCCCTTTAAATGCATCCATCACCTTTTGGAGCTCATATGTTGCGACCACAATCTAGAGGCTTTTCTCCGAAATCTTACATAATTATGTAAACTTACTTGGTTTGGAAACAAGGCTGTCTAATGAAGTATCAATTCTGTATTTCAGACATGCAAGAAAGCATTTCAGTCAGGCTGAGGGAAGTCAGCTGGATGAGGTTCGACAAGTGATGGGAATGTTGGCCTTTCCTTCAGACACTCACATCTCGCCCTATAAGGTAATGTCCTGCTTGAAATGCAGAGGTACAACAGACTAATAAAACAGATGTTGCAGGTTTTTTTGGTTACAGGAAAATGCATTGATAATAAGATAAATGTTGTTCTAATTTTACTTTCTAAAATCCACCTTTGTAATCGTTCTCCATTTCAATAGCCAGTCCTTGCCTGTACATTAACCCAGTTGGGATGTGTTGTTGCAGTTGAATTTTAATAGTAACACAGATTCACACTGAGCTGGGCTTACCACAAACCCAGCACTAAAGATCTGTGGGGCTGGAAGCACAGTATATAAATAAACAGCAAGATACAGAAGATGGGGAAGAACAACCTTAAAAAGGAGACAGTTTTGCTCAATATATGAGACTGTGGCCTTAATACACCGGCAGCAATTCTTAATTCTACTTCTCACATCACTGTTGTTGCGGTGGTTGGGCCGAAGAAAGAAAAGGTGATTTCAGTGATCTGAAAGCACTATTTTTGATCCTTAAAATAAATGTTCATTTATTTGGATTATGCAAATTAATGCAGATATTAGTGATAATAGCTGCATCTAAATTTGAATCAAGCAAAATTCATAAGTAGATACTGTTTCTACAGACTGAGTTCTGTGGTCATCTGCTAATTAGCTTCTTGTTAACTTGGCTCTGGAGGCAGAAGGTAGAGAAGAGTTGAGCTGGCAGAGCAAGACAAGAATTCCATGAAAAGCCAAGTCAGTATGTGGCAGTGCCAGTATAAACATGTTTTTTAAACAGTTGATGATGAAATTAATGGTTTAACAAAACATACAAAAAAAGCCTCTGGAACCAACAACCCACTGAATTAACATGAATTTCTTTGCTATTCCCAGAGTCCTAGAAGGATCCTGGTATTTTGCATTATACATTTGATGTGAGTTAAAAGCATAAATGATCAATGTGTTAGAAGACTGGATGTAAGAGCTTATCATTGTTTTAGTAGCTAGGAAGAAATAGGCAGGAAATAAAAATCCTGTATTTTGTTCTGAGGGCTTGTTTGGGTGGAATGTTTCGATGAGGGAGAGAGAAGAGAAAAGCTGAGGTGGTTTCACATTCAACCATACAATTAGAAGAAATTCCCTACTACTTATGGATCTGACTTAGTTTATGGAAGTTATGTTTTAGATTCTTTAATAATTACTTAGACTAACAGAATCACAGAGTGCATGTTTGTTTGGAAGTACCTTTAGTATGCTGACTAGGAATTCAGTGCATAAGTGGCTTCTTAAAATGGCATTAAGTAAGTTACTTTTAAATCTGTGAAAAAGTTGGTCAGATCATATCTCTAATTAACTGATTTTTATTCATCCAAGGGAAGAAGCATCTTCTATAACTAATGAATACAGCTTTCTCCAGCTTACTATCCTCTTTCAGGACTTTAAGGAAAGCATTTAATGTTGTGGCAAAACAAGCTGTGCTCTTTTGATACCCTTTGAAGAAGCTTACATAGCTGTGGCTTCTACTAGACCAGATTTCTCAGAGCCCAGTACAGCCTGGCCTTGAACATTAAAATCACTGAATTGTTAAGGTTGGAAAAGTCCTCTGAGATCATCAAGTCCAACCATCAACCCAGCATCATCACTAAACGTCATCCTCAGCTAACATACCCACATGTTTTCTGAACACTTCCAGGGATGGTGTCTTCACCAGTACCCTGGGCAGCCTGTTTCAATGCTTGACAACACTTTTAAGTGAAGAATTTTTTCCTAATATCCAACCTAAACCTCTCCTGGTGCAACTTGAGGCTGTTTTCTCTCATCCTGTCACTTGTTATCTAGAGGAAAAGACCAACCCTGGCTATAACCTCCTGTCAGGGAATTGCAGAGAGTGAGAAGGTCTCCCCTGAGCCTGCTTTTCTCCAGGCTGAACACCCCCAGCTCCCTCAGCCTCTCCTCATAGGACTTGTGCTCCAGACCCTTCCCCAGCTTCGTTGCCCTTCTGGACACTCTCCAGCACCTCAATGTTCTTCTCGAAGTGAGGGGCCCAAAACTGCACACAGGATTCAAGGTGCAGCCTCACCAGTGCCCAGCACAGGGATGGTGCATCCACAGCTTCCCTGGGCAGCCTGGTCCAGTGCCTCACCACCCTCCAGTAAAGAATTTCTTCCTAATATCTCATCTAACCTGCACTCTTTTAGTTTAAAGCCATTCCCCCTTGTCATGTCACTCCATGCCCCTGTCAAAAGTCCCTCTTCAGATCTCTTGTAGCCCCTTTAGGGACTGGGAGGTGCTGTAAGGTCTCCCCAGGTTGTTTCGTGTAGTTGTCTCAAAGTGTAGCACACACAGATGGCAATATGATAAATATAATATATGCTAACATATATATATATATATATGATCTGTATGATGAATACTATGTAAAGATAAATAAACCAAAATGCAGGTTATGAGTGCAAAGGGGAAGGGGTGGTAGCAGAATAATTTAGGTCTTTGCCTATGTAGATAACAAGTATATTTTCAAAGGGTCTTCACTTCTTACATGAGTCTCTCAGAGCATTACTTTTAGGGTTCAATATATTCTTGACCTGTGGGTTTAGTTTTCATTTCTGTGGAAAAAAACCATCCCTTTAACTACTGTTCCCTGTCTTTTAGGTAACCAACATTAAAGAATTTTGCCTTTAAATGTGTACTTATGTAAGCTTTCTCTAACCTGGAGCTGTGCCAGCTTTTCAAATTGAAATCTTGTTACGAAATTCTGTAGACGTTATATATATGTGGAACATTTCCACACAGTACTAATGTTGCTTCCTAAGTAGTCCAGCATTCTAGGAAACTAAAGGCAGGAAGTAACCTCACCAGGATTTACATACCTTAATTAGAACATTTGGTAGACGATGGAGATGGAATATTGCACCAGCTATTCTAAGTCATACTTGATTTACTAAAGTGGTGTTAAAAGGTACTTTCTGAACAAGTACATCCACTCTGTGCATTAATATGTACACTTCTGCTTTGTGGTGGGTTTGGTCTAGTGAGTTTTGCACAATTTGTCACTCCCAGGCTTTTGCCCCCCTGGGACAATTAAATTGAAAACAACTTATAGTTGTGTTGTTTTTCAACAGGATCTCCTGGACCCTGCTCGATGGAGAATGCTGATCCAACAGTTTAGATATGATAACTACAGACTACATCAGCTGGGAAACAATTCTGTTTTTACTATAACACTCCAGGCAGGCCTTTCAGCTATAAAAACACCGTATCCTTTAATGCAGATACTACTGGCGAGTGGAAAAAAAGCCTTTTGAGGTTGTTTTCTCCTATGGATGCTTTTCAGAGAGCTCAAATAAGAAATGTGACACATATTTTTGCTCATTAGTTGCTTAAATGCAGTATAAATTGGTCTCTTAAATTAAGAGGAGATGTTAATGGTTTATTAAAAAAAAGGCACGCCCAAACAAATATTTTAAGGTCAAATCTGTGTTGTGTTTGGGTACTAGGCTGTCTTTGCATGGGCCTTAAGTTGGTGAACATACCTGGAAAAATAAGTGAGCTGGGTCACAATTACTGGTTTTATGCACTTACCCACAAATTTACTGGCCTGGTTTTATGTGAATATTCAAATATGTTCTGCATCTTTTGAAACTTTGTTGAGTTTGCTGCACGCTATGGTGTTTTGGAGAAGGACTGGTGCTGCTGGGGTGCTCATGTTCCTTGAAACAAAGCAAACCCTTGACTCTTAGATGGACACATTTAACTGGAGTTAAATGGCCCTGTGCATCCTGTGACCCGGGCTCTATTGGCACAGCTGATGATCTTTCAATGACATACATTGGGAAACTAATTGTCTTTCCATTCTGGCAACTGTTCCCTAACTTGCTGCTAACAGACAGTGTTATAAAGAGGATGGGAGCTCAAAAAATCCTGACTGCCCTGTGTGTAGCAAATCCCTGAACAAGCTGGCTCAGCCTCTGCCTATGGCACATTGTGCCAACTCCCGACTAGTCTGCAAGATTTCGGGCGATGTAATGAACGAAAATAATCCTCCTATGATGTTACCAAATGGATATGTCTATGGATACAATGTAAGTGTTGGAATCCATGACTTACTGAGGTCTAAAATAGCAGTGGTTATGATAACTTTCTAGGTCAAACTAGGAGCTTGTAACTGTCAGGAAGCTAGGAAAATACTTTTTGTGGTAATTTCTTAAGCACTGTTTGTTTAGCTACTTAAATTGGTCTTAAAGAAGCTGATGCCTGACTATATGAATTTATAACATGAATTTAGATGGCATTGGAAATCTTTCCCCTTGGAGAACGATAATGTAGAATAAGTAACATTTGGGGCAAAGATACTTTGACTGCAGACCACAACATTTTTTTAAATTAAAGGAAGTTTATTTCCTAAACAGTTCAATAATGCTGTGAGTTACTATTGTGAATATTATCTTCTGGTTTCGCTCTTTTTCAGTCTCTGCTTTCTATTCGTCAAGATGACAAAGTAATTTGCCCAAGAACCAAAGAAGTCTTCAACTTCTCACAAGCTGAGAAAGTCTACATCATGTAGGCCCATAAAACACAGGATGAAGTGCCGCTGGAATTTTGACACAGTGTATCTTGGCATACCCTGTAAAGGGGGGGGCCTTAATGTGTGGCAAAGAAGCAAAACCTGCCACCTTGGGGAGCAGACCTGTCGGTGGCATTGTTGTTTCTTGCGACCAAAGATCAATGAGCAACAATAAACACTCTCAAAAAAGTTTAAAAAAAAAAAAAAAAAGGAAAGAAAAAAAAAAGAAGAGAGGAATTATGACTTAAGTTTGTACTTGAATTAAAAAAAAAACAAACAAATTTTGATTGTTAAGGTTTTGTAACATAAGGTCAAAAATTGGACTCTTCTCAAAAGTACTTTCATCTTTTAAAGGATAACTTTCTTTAAAGATGGACACTTGCACTGGGGGAAAAGTTACAACAGATTTGAAATTAAATCCATTTTTCTTCCCTCTTTTTCACAATTGTCCAAGACCCTTTTGTTATCAAAGATCTCAGTACTACCAACATGTTCTCCTTTAAGCTCCTCTTTGCCTTCTTTATGATCCTCTCGTGAAGTAATCCTGAACATGAATGATGTAACTTATTTCCGTGGGAAGATATTTTTGATATCTTTGACACAAGACTGGCTTCTCTGGAGGATCAACTAGGGACTGGTTTGAAGGAGTATGAAGTCTTTTTCCAAACCCAAATATTTTAAGGAGGTTGCATAAGTATCAAGAGGAACTGAGAACATTTCAGGCAAAATCCAATGCTTGTTTAAATGTTCTTTTTCCAGTCTACCATAGTGTTAAAGTCCTTCTAAAGTTATTAGTTATGTGCATAGGGTTCAATATGAAATCATTAGTGCTACTGCCTTATTTCTTGCTTTGAGAATGTACTCACATGACAATGAGCTGGTATTCTTAAGTGTTGGGCGAAGTTTCTGAAGATGCCTTGCAGGATGATTACATAATTTTAGGGTCTAAATAGTATTCATTACTGAAACTAATAGTTCAATTTTAACAACTGCAGAACACATCCTTACGACTTTTCAAAAGAATTAAACCATTGTAGTTTAAACAAAACCATATTGTAGAGGTTTGTATTTAGCGCTTATTTTTGCATGTTGATGTTGATTAGCTAATAAAAGATTGTAAATGTAAAACATGTTAATAAAAATTGTTTTCCATTTCTTGATTATATAAAATTAGAAAGCTGTTTTGTGTTTAAATGTACAAGAAATTATCTCTCTTACAGGGGCCTCTCTTAAAAGGAGTGCAACTCCCAAGTGTTGATTTTCAGTGTTCTGCAAGAGTAAAAAAAACAAAACAAAAACACAACACAAACAACCAACCAAACAAAAAAAGGGCCATACAATAACCATAAATGTTGTTCTTCAGAGCATTTCAGTCAAATAACTATTTTTGGTTTAAACTTTTCATGTGTGAACAGTATATTCCAGGGTTTTTTCTGTCTCTTCCCAGAAAACTGGCTAATGTCCTAGAGCCTTTCTGTTAATAAAATGTTGTGGGTGATGGTAGGTGTGGGTTTTGGTGTGTGACTGAGTGCTGTAAAGAATGCTAACAAAGCATAGTCGAGGGACCACAGCTTCTGTTCATGTTCAACACTTAGAGAGCACAGATACATCTAAACTGCTTGGAACTGTAAATGCAGTGGGGGTTTCCAGGGAGGTGTGTCTGAAAAGGTTCCGCTTTCAGGAAGCATCACTGTTGATGCTTTAGGACAGGTATGTCTGGAGCACTGCAGAGCTGCCAGCTTGGCACAGGTCAGTGTTCCTGCACTTCCTCCTGGAAGGGTCTGTTTCTCTCTGTGTTTTCTCAAGTGACAGATTTAATGACTCCTTAGGAACAAAAGCAATGTGCCAAGAGTAAGTGGAGGCAGATAATGAGACAACTTACATCAGTAACTGGAATAATTTGCTATCAGTTAAGCAGTAACTGGTCTCTTCCTTTCTCAGGGGGCAAGAGTTGGAGCATCCTAAACTCATAAGGAGAGGGGGTATCACCCTGGGGAGCAGTGTTACTCAAACCCAGGTGGAGCAGCATCTGCATTTCTTTGGGAGACCATTTGCAGCTTCACTGCAGAAGGGCAAGGTCAGCTTTGGGGATGGCAGCCTTGCTTCTCCCTGCTTTACAGAAATGCATAAAGGCCAAAGCAGGAAAGAAGCAGTAGATCTCTGTTGGCCCTGAGGGAATGTGTGGTAACTGCACGGCAATTGTAGGGCATGCAAGTTGTTGCTTTTGCTTCTCTAAGTACTGGTTAGGGCTGTGGTTTCCTGAGATTTCAGCCCTTTTTGATTTCTGTGGCCTGAGCAGAGTAGTGGTGAAATCCACATTCCCAAAAAAAACCCCAACTAGCTGGGAAGGGGAGGGGTGGAGAGCAGCTGTCCTACAAGGAGGGCCTCCGTTTATGGGAGGTGTGATTCCAGAGGGCCAGGTGCCAACGTGAGGACTCAGTCCCTGATGGTGTGTTATAAAGGAGGTGTTCCAGAAGGAGCGTAGGGGAGGTTCAGCTGTCTGTGAGCTGTGATTGCTCACTTCAGAAATCTGCAGTCAGACAACCTTCTCTGACTGCAGACAGGCCTGTTTGAGACAGGCAGCTGTAGCCTCCTTCCTGGCCCCTCTGAACTGTGCCAGGCTGCTCCCAGGCTTGCTCTGGCATGGGTTTGGAAGCCTTCCAGCTGTATAAGGGTCAGAAATGGTGGCAGGGCTGGATTGCTTTGGTGCAGCCTGGAGCCCTGGTTTGCATTCCCTGGCTGCTTTGTGCAGCCTTGAGCTCAGGATCCAGCAGAGATAGCTGGATCCAGTTCATAGCTCATCTCACAGGTGGCTCCAGACATCAAACCAAGAGCAGCAGGTGGCTCAGAGTGAGTATAAAGTTATTTGAAATGGTAGAGGTTCACTAGTGAAGTGAAGGTTGTCTCCTCTCAAGGTCTGGCTGAGCTGGAAATGAACAATATCCTTCACTGTAATGTTTTTTTTTCAGTCTTGCCAGGCAATTAAACAAAATGAGACTGGAGGCTCTGGATTTTGGTTACAGTGTTCCTGTTTGAAGGCAACAGTTTTGTCCTGTTTGTGGTCAGGGCAGGTTCCTGTGATTTCCACAGTTACATGGAGGCTGAGAATTGCCTTAACCTTTCCTTCTGTTTGTTGTGGTCCAAACCCCTACTCTAAATGCTGAATGTTTTCCAGTATTGTGAGAGATACTGGTCACTGTTGGCAGTGCCATGGGTTTCTTTTGTACCTGTTTCAGCTTGAAGTGTTGCATTATCTTCCAGGCTGAGAAGGGTTCAAGATGCTGAGGTCACAACCCTTTGTAGGTAGGAAGCAGTGGAGCTGATACCAAAACCAGGCAAAACATTTTGCAGGAAGGTTTAGAGACTGATGGACTGGTATGGTTTTGTTTGGGTGTTTTTTAATGCTAGCATGGCCTTTCCTGCTCATTAATAAAATTACTTCTTGGGGAAAAAAATATTATTTGGGAGAGGAAGAATGAGAAAATTACAGCTGGAATTATGCCAAAAGGAAGCCTTTGACTATGCTTAATGGACCACTATTCAGAAAAAAAAAAGGGATACTTTGACTTTCTTTTTTTACAGCTTCAGATAGCTTGAGCAAAGTGTGCTGGGAGATGCACCAAACACTTTTATCGAGGATGCTTTGAGACCCACACTGTGACATTGTGCACTGAGTGTCCTGTAGCACGATAGAGAGGTCACCTGGTAGAAGAAAATGAGTATTTAAATCTCTTCTGCCCTGTTTGTTTATGTTCCATGATGAGGTATTCTGAATTTTTGCACCAAATAGACCCCAGCCTAGATCAGCGTGGTAGTTGATCAAGTCTGATCTCATCTGACCCTTGAACAGATGAACTGCCAGTAGTTTCTTCTAGTCACTGAATGCTATAGTAATTCTGTAGTAATAGTATAATAGCTATAGTAATATATATATATTATAAATATTGTTTTATATATATATTATATATATTATTATATGTAAGAATAGCAATGCTATAGTAATTTCTGTTTGATGATGAGGGGTATCTGTGGGTCAGAGATTTCCCCTGGATCTCCCTGGCATTATGCTTTCCCAAAGATTCAGTGTCTGCTTGGTTCTGCAATATGCATCAGCCATGCTGAAAGGCAGCGTTTTATTAATTTAATCATTTATTTTAAAGACCTGACCCTCTTAGCTGAGCTCTGAGGAGTTTTCAGCAGCTCAGCTTTCTCTTAGTTTTAGGAAGAGATCTAAGATGGGCTGAGCTAGACAGCAGAATCTCCTCTTACCTCTTTACTAATACATCCTATAGCCAGGTAGGTTCTGTAAGTGGAATTAAACATCTCTGGCACACAGTCAGGGGGAGAAAATTTGCCATCAAGGCCAGCATGAAGGAGGAAGAAGCTACAGTTTAGTTGCTGTTGGATGTGAGGGCTGAAGAGGTTTTTGGCACAGGTGTAAAGCCAACACAAAGTAGTTCTACATTACTGCCACCTTTTGTGAGAAGTTCAGTGTGTATCTGATCTAGACACTGCAAAAACCCCTCATCTAAAGAGATCTAGTCCTGACAGTTTGAACCGAAGCTCTGAGACTCTGTATGTGGAAGTTCTTAATATCAAAAATTAAATTAGTCCTCATTCCTCGCTGGGGACGAGTTGATTTCACTGAGGAGCTCACAGTTTTGAACAAGATATTTCAGACTCCACCATACAAAGCTGCTATTTGAACGTGTAAAAATTATCATGTAAAAATTAACATGTAAAGATCAACATGTAAAAATAAACCAGAGGAAATCAGCTGTCACATAAGTAGCACCACAAGAAGAACAATAGGAAATAGCAGAACAACAAGACACAGGAAGGGCTGCTGAACAAGAAAAACTGTTGGGTTTGACTCAGTAAAAATGAGATCAAGCAGCAGGGTAGAGTTAAGAAATCCCATCAGCCAGTTATCTTTCAAAGAGATTAAAATAACTTCAGCTTTTTAAAGTGCAAGTGTAAGAAGAAAAAATGAACATGAAAGCACTGTGTGATAGAGATCCAGACTTGATTACAAAACTGCACCCAGCACCTTGCTCCTAATAAAGACGGCAACGTGTGACATCGGTGGGCGGCGTGGAGCGGGAGATGCACTGAGAGAACCAGAAATAACTCAGCAACATGGAAGGGAAAAACATTGTGCCCAGTTACAGAAACCAAGTGATCAGACTCCTGGGATTGTTGATTGTTCAGATCTAATGGAAAGAAGCCATTCCAGTATCCAGCCTGGGAATGGTATCACATAGAATCAAAAAGTGGTTGGGCTTGGAAGGGACCTTGCAGATCATCTCATTCCAACCCCCTGCCGTGGGCAGAGACACCTTCCACTAGACCAGGTTGCTCAGAGCCCCATCCAGACTGGCCTTGAACACTTCCAGGGATGGGGCACCCACAGCTTCTCTGTGGGGCCAGCCAGGAGGCTACAACCTGTTCCAGTGTCTCACCACCCAAAGAAGTATCCTAACGTCTAATCTAAACCTGCCCTCTCAGTTTAAAGCCATCCCCCCTTGTTCTATCACTCCATGCCCACGTAAACAGTCCCTCTCCAGTTCTCTTGTAGCCCCATTTAGGTCCTGGAAGGGGCTCCAAGGTCTCCCCAGAGCCTTCTTTTCTCCAGGCTAAACAACCACAACTCTCTCAGTCTGCCCCCAGAGCAGAGGGGCCCCAGCCCTCAAAGCATCTTCATGGTTCTTCTCTGGACTTGCTCCAGCAGGTCCACATCTTTCTTATGCTGGGGCTGCAGGAGGCCCTGGTGCTGCTGTGCTGGAAGCTGGAGCACAGTCCTGGTGGTTCAGGTTGTCTCTCTTGCGCTGCAGCTGGAGCAGAGGGAGCACTGAGCTGTTCTGTTTCCCAAACTAATGTGGAAAACCAAAGCTGGTCAAGTTGGGGATAACGCCCAAGGCGCTGGAACCTACATCTGTACCTACTCCTTTCACCCTATTTCCTATCCTGTAAGATTAACTTTTATGTTGTGCATTTCTCAAGGAAATAGTTTTACCTACCCCACAGGGCAGAGGAGCAGATTTTCCCAGGAAAATCATCTGGGTTTCCAGCCAGGACTTTTCCCTGACAGCGCCAGAAGGAAGAATGAGGAGAAAAAGATGATCAAGGCTATTCACTTCAGGACAAAAAGGTCATTAACTAACTTAAATATTTTGTTCCCCACCCATAGAGATTAAGCAGGATCATAAAGACAAATTCCCCTAAAAGAAATAAACAGATAATAAAACCAGTACCACAGTTTCCTTTTCCTTCTTTGCAAACCACAGCAAGACAAATCGCTCAGAAGAAAGAGGACCTGAGCTGTGGGAAGTTCTTCAGGGTGCCCGTGCATACCCCATATGGAGATGTCTCCTCTTTAAAGTAGCAGCTTTAGGGACTCAGAGAAATATTTTATTAAATGCTGAAGGGTATTAAGGGCGAATTGGTCTTAAAAAAGCTCAAGTTGCCCTGGATGCATTCATTAAGGAAAACATTGTATAGGGCTCTACTTTAACTCCTGCTGGGTAGATCATCACCCCAGCTAACTTCACTGGAACCAGCTCTGTTGGCAGAGTTGCTGTGCAGGAGGGCAAAACCCCAACAGGCAGGTTTGGAACCCCCGGCTGCTTGTTGCTGCCCCTCCTTTTGGAAAATGGGGTGGTTCCTCAGTAGGAGTTGTTTTGCTCTGTGGTGTGGGGGAAGAGGCTGTTTCTCCACAAGGATCGTGACATGATTTTCTATTTTAAACTGTGCACACTCAGGAGTCTCACTGTCCTGCTTGTCTGTGCACAGGAGCTCAACATACTATTTGATCCTCTTCGTGGCCATAAGGAACATCAGCTTACAGGGCTGGCATCCACCATAGGAAATGGAGAGGAATTCAGGCCAGGGGGTGAGGGATGCAGCAGGAGAGCATCTCTGTGGGTGGCTGCTGGAGAGAGCAAAGAAGCAGCTTGTGGGTGGTTTGTGCTGCTGTGGGAGCTTCAGAGACACTTGAGCAGTATGGGGATGTCTGCTACGGAGAGAAGGGTAACCCACAACTGAGTCCAGCACCATATTCCTGTTTCAGGACTATTACAGCCTTATTCCTGCCTCTTTTCTGGAGTCAGCATGAGGCTTGAGCCAAACAGCCTTGAAGTCTCCGGAGTCTCTAAGCGGATCTTGCCCTCAGAGCATTTGCAACTTGCCCATACAGAGGGTGCTAGGCTGCTAACCTGCGTGTGTGGAAGCTGAGACACAGCCAGCTCCAGGAGGAACAGCCCTGGAATGGGATGAAGTGTGTGATCTCATCTTGTTAGATGGTCAGACAGTGAAGAATAGATCAGATTTGATGTGGCTGATGCAAATCTGTCGGCTTTTTTTTTCCCAGCAGCACTTTGTAAACGTTGATCTCAGATATACATCCCCTCTGATGATCCAGGCTTTGTGGCATCTGTGTGCTTTGAATGTCACTGTCATATCCATTGCCAGCTCTGTAGCTTCAGTGCTGCATTATTTTACTGCAAAAAAACAGTGAATAAACAGGGTGCTGGTTTTATAGGAGAGCTAATGATTCGGTTTAACTACCAAGTACAGAGAAAAGCCCAGAAGCTACAACTGAATTGCTGCTTTGCTCCTTCAGTGAGTAACAGACCTTCTTTGACACACCTAATTGTTATAATAATTGGAAAGAATGTCACCTGCCCTGTTAAGAGAGAAATTATCCTACCCTTGGCCAAAACCTATTCCCTGTCTCTCTGTTTGAAGCCTTCTTCTGAGGAGGTAAAATTAAGAATTCCTCATTGAAGTAAGATTAGCAGTTGCTGCATCCATAAATACCTGTCTTATTCTAAACCCATTAGCAAAGGATAATGACTGGTTTCTCTGCATTGGGAAACCATAAATAACACCACCTCTGATCTCTGTGTTTGAGGGTGTGAGATGCTGGAGTAAATTTTGATCTGAATAAAGTATTTGTCTTAATTCTTTCCCTCCACACCTTGTATTTCCAGGAACAGCATTAAAAGAAATCAGAGTGCTGGTACCATTTTTATCTTGGCTGAAGAAGCCAAGCAGAACCTATCACTGAACCTTCAGGTGGCTATTTAAAAATTATAATTGCAAAATAACACCCCCATCCAGGATCACGGTCAGGTGAAGTGATACTAAAACATCTAGGCTAAAATGTAAAGTCTCACAGAGCAACAGTTTTTTGAATGTTCTAAAGCTTTGTGCAAATCCCATTAAATATACCAGTATGGATCAGTTCTGTTAAAATACCAAAGATTAAAAATGCAGCCTTCCAACTTCATCTGCTCCAAGCAGCCCTCCCTGCTAAGGGCATTTAGAGGGGCTGCTCCCATCATTACAGGAACATTCCCATCACACTTATCTGTCCTTAGGGAATTGAGTCTTGAAATTGGGAACATTCTTGAAATCTTACAGTAGTTTCTTTTAACTCAAGGACACTTCAAAGAGCCATAATATCCTTTTTCTTAATTCTGTTTGCAAAATACTCTCCCTTTATGCTGTCCCCTCTCTAGGATCCACTGACAACTCCATTGCACGAGTAGCCAGAGCTCCTGCTTTAACATTTGCTGTCTGAGTCACCAGGATTTTCATGTCCTGCCATCTCTGTTTTGTGTAAAAAGTGCCTTCCAAAAGAGCCAGGGGCAATAGATCTCCAGTGTTCTGATTTTAGATGTCGAGTCTCAAAACTATTTACAATCCAGGGCTGTTTGGTTCAAGCACATCTGTCAGAAAAACATCATCATGAGACAGAGAATCTGTTTCCTCACTGGTAAAATATGTGCCTGGTTTCCAGTCTGAATTCATCTTTTGTTTCTTGTGTTTTTCACTGCTATACTGGGAATCATTTAATATGTAATATTTTTCCCTGAAGATATTTTTATTTTATGAACAAGTTGCCTCACAATAATCAAAATTGATTTAAATCTTTACTAATAGAAGGTATTGCAAGTGTTTATTTTCTCCTATTTGCTCTTGTACCCTTCCTATATGTAAAGGATTTTTTTAAGAACTTTGTAAAACGTGTATTATTTTAGTATTTACCAGGTTGCTTACACATTTTACAGAGCTAATAATACTCAATGCTTTTTGTTATTGCTCTGGAACTGTTTAACCCTGCTGTTCCCACAGTGATTCAATATAATAGAGACATATTTGAAATTTGCTGGTGGTTCTGAAATAGCAAGAACTGCTGCTTTTCTAAGCAGTAAATGCAGAACACAAATCGATGCTAAAATATTCCTGTGTGGTTCGAGGCCTGTGATACTTTTGAAGAGACAACACTGTATTTTTGCATCATACACATTTCCTTCCTGAAGGTTTTTATTGCACCATTCGAAGCAGAGTCCAAGCAGTGACAGAAGCATATGGAGATGAGAGAAATCATATTGATTGCAGGTAACTTGGAATCCTTGCCTGTAGTAAGTAAAGTTACACACATGTAAGTGAACCTCTCAGCCTTTCCATCTTTTCCTCTGGAGCCACGTGAACCAACCCTTGTTTATGGTGCCCAGGGCAGTGTTTTGGCAACTCAGTTGTGATTTCAGTTCACCGCCACTGGCCTTTCAAGAAAGAGCCACTTCTGTGCCAGGTGCAGGTTTTTCAGTTATGTTACGAGGGGGAAAGAAGTTTTTTTGCCACATTTTTGTTGCAATCAAATTTTTTCCATTAATTTCTTAACAAGCTCAAATATCTTCCATATCGAAGTTTTTTATTGGCTTTAGAATTTGGAAGGGAGGGGCATTTGTTGGGTTTTGGTTTGGGTTTGGGAGGTGTTTTATTTGTTTTAGGTGGTTTTTTGGTGGGTGTTTGTTCAGCAAAAAAGGCGAAGTGTGCCAGGAGATGCTTTTAATGCTCTAAATTTTTCTGGAGGTTTTACTCCATCCATTTTCCTCTATGAGCACAGGGAAAGCAGTGAGTCATTCTGCTTGGAAAATGCCTCGACCTTCAGTGTTTTCTTAGAGATATGTGTTCTCTTTTAAATTGTCATTAAAATTATTTTCCCTGGTGTGATACACAGGAATGCTTTGTTGAAGTAAAATATCTTCTTTGCCTATTTTATTGCAAGACTGTGATAAAGGTAAAGATTCTGACCTGTTTAAAGATTTATTCCTGGTCTGGTAACAGTGTGGCCTTGCACATAGATGGAAGATGCAACAAGAGAATATGGGAGAAAGTGGTGTGAGTGGAGTTCTTAAGTGACATTATATATGTGTGTGTGTGTGTGTGTGTGTGTGTGTGTGTGTGTGTGTGTGTGTATGGATATATACAGATAAATATAACATGACACATTTTAATTTATGTGACATATGAATATTTATATATTTGTGTGTGTGTGTGTGTGTGTGTGTGTGTGTACACAAACTGTAATTTCTGACTTGGAGTGCTGAAACCTGCCTGGGCACTTGGATATCTCTTGGAGAAAAGGAGGCTCAAGGGGGACTCTCTACAACTCCCTGACAGGATGTGGGGTCGGTCTCTTCTCCCAAGTAACAAGTGACAAGCTGAGAGGAAATGGCCTCAAGTTGTACCAGGGGAGGTTTAGGTTGGATATTAGGGGAAATTTCTTCATGGAAAGGGTTGTGAAGCACTGGAACAGACTGGGAAGTGGTGGAGTCACCCTCCCTGGAGATAGTTAAAGAACATGTAGATGTGGCACTTGGGGACATGGTTTAGTGATGGCCTTGTCAGTGCTGGTTTTAGAGTTGAACCTCATGATCTTGGAGATCTTTTCAAATGTAAATTATTCTGATTTTCACAGGTGACCCCTAAGGTTTTGGATCTGGGACATCAAACCCAACGCCACAGGTCAGTGCTACAAGCCCGTACGCCCAAATCCTACTTTAAAAAAAAACCCTAAAATAAAAGTAAACAACTTGCTGATAGTGAAAATGATTTGTATTTAACGCTAAAAACACCGAGCAGGATTTCTAAGGCGGTGCGTTTTCCAAGGAGCAGCGATCTCAGCGATCTCAGCCCCAGCTCTCGCCTCGCTGGACGGGCTACAGGTGTTCCTGCATTGCCATCTGCTGGGGGCTGCGCCAAGGGCAGCCCCGCGACCCCCGGAGCCCCCCTGTCCTTCAGACAGCCCCGTCTCCGGTGGTCCCCCAGCGCGTGGTTTAACACCGGGCTGCTTCGGTAGAGGAAAACAAATAGAATTTGTGCCTGTAATTCACTAGGCACAGCTTTTGCTAAAGGGTTCCTTTTTATACTTGTCTGCAAATAGGCTCATCTTAAAAAGTACTTTACACTTCGTTATAAAGTTCATTTTTACTCTCATGGGAAAATGTGCTCATCTGAAAAAGTGCTTTATTCTTCTGATAGCTCTGTGAGCTTAAATAATGTAAAACAATTTTTTTTCCCTAAAAAATACAGACTTTAGGGGGTTTTTGTCTGTTTGTTATTCTTTTTTTTTTAATTTAATAAATTAAATAATTCCTAAATAAAATTAGAAATGTTTTCCCCTAAGCAATCAGGACGTGGTGGCTCTCAGGGGCTGTGCCTTTTGTGGCTATGTAGGAACACAGTGGCAAAGGCAATGACAGATTATTTTCTGTGATTTCAGCTGAGCAAAGGCTGCCACAGTCACCCAGCTCAGACCACTGCCAGCAGCACAGCTCTCCTCTACTGTCCCTACAAATCTAGTTTTTGTCCATTTGAAACTACTGACTGCCAGTGTTGTGTTTAGATTTCAAAACCCCACACACTTCCCTAGAATTCAAGTTCCACGACCTGGAGCAGAACTGGATGTTCAGAGCTCTGCAGACCCACACTCAAGGCTGTTGAAGGGGTTGCTCCGAGCAGGCTCGTGTGTATCAGCAGGTCACAGTTCACACAGATTCTGCCAGAAAAAAGCCTCACCCTCGCCACTTTTTACTGAAATATCAATAATTGACCCAGGTTTTTTCTGGAGGAAATTATGAGGAAAGCAAAAAGCTGGGTTTTTCATCTGCTGTCCCTCTTGAAAGGGGTGATCTTTATGCCACTCCTTCTAAACAGGATGTCAAGAAACCTTGGTGTACAGTTTACTGAGGCATGTTCACCACACTGCTTTTTCAGTATTTTATATAATTTTACCACTATGACTTGTTCAAAGAGGAAAAGTAGCAATGATTCATTTTAAAGGCCTTTTAACACTCACGTGAACAAGCTGAAACACAGAACAGGGGTGGCTGCATGAGTAACACTGCTGAGGTCACACTGGGGCAGGGATATGTTGCTGGAGAAGCTGCAGCTCAGGGCATGGAGTCAGCACCCCAAATTCTGCACTGAGCTCTTCTGGGACACTGTCACATCATCTTCTTAAAATCAACCTATTCTTCGTATGGGCTGACTGTACCCACGAGTCTTGTTCCAGGCTGTGCTGAAGTTCAAGTGCCTGAAAGTTTGTAGAACATTTTGGGAGTCCTAATAGTGCACAATATGAAATAATTGTTAAGTTTGGAAAAGATCTCTAAGATCATTGAATCCAACCACTTACCCATCACTACCATGTTCACAAACCATGTCCTCACGTGCCACGTCTACATGTTTTCTGAACACTTCCAGGGATGGTGACTTCACCACTTCCCTGGGCAGCCTGTTCCAGTGATTGACCTCTCCTTCTGTGAAGAAATTTTTCCTAATATCCAATCTAAACTTTCCATGGCACGACTTGAGGCCATTTCCTCTTGTCCTGTCACTTGTTACCTGGGAGAAGAGGCTGACCCCCACCTGGCTACAACCTCCTATCAGGGAGTTGTAGAGACAAATCTCCCCTGAGCCTCCTCTTCTCCTGGCTGATAACCCCACCTCCCTGAGCTGCTCCTCATCAGACTTGTGCTCCAGATCCTTCCCAGCGTTGTTATCCTTCTCTGGACACACCCCAGCACCTCAATGTCTTTCCCATAGTGAGAGGCCCAAAACTGAACATGGGGTTTGAGGTGTGGCCTCACCAGTGCCCAGCACAGGGGGACAATCACTGGCCACGCTGTTTCTGATACAGGCCAGGATTCCATTGGCCTTCTTGGCCACCTGAGCACACACACTGGTTCATGTTCAGCTGCTGTTGACCAGCACCCCCAAGTCCTTTTCCATTAGGCAGCTTTCCAGCTACTTTTCCTCAAGCTGTATATTGGTCAGTGGGACTGTCGTGATGCACTTGCTGCAGAAACTACGAGCATGCAAAGGGGCATGAATACATGAAACATGAATAAATATTTTCCCATTCTACTCCAACTTGCATATTGAGCCCCAGAAGTGCAACACACCTCCTTAAAAGCATAAATAATTGGCTACAGACACTTCACAAAACTTGATACCTTTTTCTTTTAAGGACACTTCCTTCTTCCTTTTAGTTATACTTCAATATTTCCATCTCTCTCAAACTGTGGTCTTTGCACTCTGTTTTTGTTCCAACTACCTTGTAATCTTCTCAAGCCAGGGACTTTCCTTTTGCCTGCAAAACTGACCTGTATAAATAATCACTTCATAGATACAAAGCATTCTTTTACCATAACAGTAAAAGAAATACTCTGGAAAAGCTTGTTTTGATCCATGTGGCTTTCTTGTTCACTGCTAATAAAAGCTGATAGAAATACCAAACAGGCCTGAAGGCTGAGATCAGGCTCCTTTGGGCACTCTCCTGGTGCTGAGGGAAAGCAGTGGATTTAGATGGATGACTGAGGAATTGCTCCTGTGAGTGAGTGATTGAAATGTCACTGTGGGTTCAAGCTGCTTGGTGCACGAACAGGACAGAGGAATCTGAAATGGAAACCCAGAGATCAGGCAGTGTTTGTGCAGTGGTGTGCAATGGCTGTGTGACACACACAGACCCATCACCTGTCTGGTTCGAAAGCAGCGACAACAGTTTCACGTCAGGAATGGACTTCATCATTCCCAGGTAACTGGAGGCAGCACTGCAGCTTTTAGCAGCTTCAGAGCAGTTCTCTCCACATCCTTGGGAAAAGAATTAAAAAGCAATTCCTTTGGGTATCTGAAGCCACAGTTCTGTGCAGTCTCTCATTTGGAGAATCCAGCTTGAGCGACCGCAGTTCTATTACAGGCTGTGGCTTTCCGAGGATGGGACAGCTCAGGCATCCATGAGGCAGAAAGAGCTCCAAAACAGTGCCATCAGTGAGTCAGTGGGACACCCAAAACAGTCTCTTTAAGTTGTTTAAGAAACCTCTGCTAACATTTTATATTAGAAATCAATATTTGCGTAAGTGTGAAAGTGCCATTCCTGTCACTGTATGATTCAGCATCAGAGGCTGAAACTCCTCTTTTGGAAGCTTGGGGGTCTTCTTTTCCTCTGCACTCTCCTTTTCTATACGATAACAAGCTTCAAGCTCCTCCTTTTCTGAGCCACCTGATCTGAGTCCTGCCTTACAGGCTGGCATCCCCCAGACCCCCAAAGACACCCCCTTGCAGTGCAGTGGGGTGTGCTCTGGTCTTCTCTGGGTGCATTCATGTCATAGTCTTAACTTGTGATGTGGACATGTATTGCCTAACACAGAAAAATGCTCATTATATTCCAGTTCAAGTCTGCACAGATCTTTCCAAGGAGGAAAAAGAAATTTACCCTCATTGATAGTAGTCAGGTGTGTTCATATTGATGTGCAGTTTCAGGAATTGCTGCAGGATCGTTTTTAAAGCTTATTCTAGACATGAATATAAGCCACGTGTAGGAAGGTTCTCCTTGATTTGTGATGGTTTTCCCACAGCTATTGCTGGTCCATCCAACTCACAAGTGATTATTTAATTAGTGATCTAGACCATACAGAGCACATTCATTCATCTTCTCCTATGGCAGAGTTACAAAACCTTGCAGTAGCTGAAGTGTTGTCACAGTCACTATTTCACATAATTAGAGGAGGTCACCAAATACCTTTGGCCTTGCATTATTGATAGTTTAATGAATAGGGTATTTCTCCTTTGGGAACATCTGTTTAAACATAGTCTTTACCCCTTATGGGGAAGTTCAGAGCTTTCAAGTATCTGTCACCCTTTTGCTCAACTCAAAGCAATGGTTCAGCATCTATTCAGCTCACATAGGAGGTCATTTTCTTTGCAGCCCAATTGGCACAAACTTAGTGACAACTTAATGTCAGTGTTTATCATGTTTCTGTATCTTCAGACCTGAAACCAAAGTTATTTTAACTCTAAATTATTTGTAAGGAAGCTTTATTTTTTTTGCCCAAGTTCCATTTTGGCAGGAAAAGAAATCCTCCTTTTTAATTTCATATCATTAAGCTGAATACAGCTATCTTAAAAGTTCAGGGGGGGTTTCTTTCTGACTGACATTCTCCTTTATTGCAAAGCTGGAAAACAAGCCCTGGCAAAGAATCATACAGTGAAATGGCGGAACTGTGTCCTACTGAGATGTTTCTTTTATAAAAGACTATAACAGATAATTTAGTATTGCTCAAAGTCTGAAACAATCCTTCCTAGAGCCATCAGTTTGACCTTTTAAATTTGTGGTGGAACAAATGGTCCTTATTTAATGTAAGAACAGCCAGACCCAAGTCATTGGTGTCAATGGACAAAATTCTGGAGCTTTTTCTGCCTGTGTATTTGGCCAAAGACACTGGACAAACTTGAGATGACCTCTGGAAGGACCAAGTGGTCATATCTGGAAATATCTTGTAGGAGGACATTCCCACTGCAAATGCTTCCTGCCAATCATGATAGCACTGGGTATCCTGGAGAGGTGGTGGACAGGCCAGTGTTTCTAGAAGAATCTCTGTTCCTGCAAGGTATCACTTGCTTTGGAGAACCCATGAAGTGTAACTGTGGTGCTCTCGCTGATCTCTCAGCACAGAAGTAAGAAATGCAACTCCTTGATTCAGCAACCTGACCCAATCCATGCCCCATGAAGCTGCAGGCTCAGGCTTTGCTGAGACCAGGTGTGAACTGACAGTAACACTGAACTCTGAGGCTCTGAGGGGGTAGGAGGTGGTGTTCAGTTCTGCCTCTGCACTCCACAGTGTCCTGCATTCCCTCCCCTCCATGGAACAGCCCAGAACAGTCATGCCAGGGAAAATCCATGCAGGTGCAGAGGGTTGTGACTTTTACACCTGGATGAATTCTTCAGTGTTCCAGTTCTCTTCAGCCTTTTACCACGTTGCTCCAGAGGAAGAATGTTCGGAAATACTTGAATGGTGGGCATTTACCATGTTTATTAAAAAACAGAAGGGGAAAGGGACTCAGCAACTTGAGCAAACACAGTTTTATGTAGTTGTCTTTGATTTTTTAAAATAAATAAATAAATAGCCTAGCTCTGGCTGGGATTTGCCTAAGGGACTACCATGAATGAGTTACATAACTCAGCATTCATTCATCAGCTGGTTCTTTGCAAAACCATATGGCTCCTTGCAGGGATTTCTTTAAACATTATGCAAGGGGATGAAATTGGTGCCTTTGTAGATGGTAAGTCTGTTGCTTGAGGCTCATTTTGACATTCTGTTTCCAGATAGTACAGCAATTCTATTTCTGCTAGTAATATCCTAATAAAAAGCAGTTGTTGAGGCACTTTCAATCAAATTAAGAAGAGAAATAGAACAAATAAGGAATAATGAAAGAGTAAACTGATCTAAACTTTAAAGATGAACGGTGCCATTCTCTGTGTGAGTTTTACAAGGAAATCCATTTTCTTTGATGAAAGGCAGTGGGGAAAGGAGAAACATCATTAAAAAGCAAGTTGTCATTGGTTTGATGTATTGAATCAGAAATAACAGAGCAACTGCAAAATGTAAGAATTCATTTACTGCAGTAAATTTGGTTGAAGATATAAGTTCATTTCTTGTGAAAAGTGCTCAGTGCTGTCTTTCCCAATCGCAGGAGCCAGTAGACAGAGCTGCAACACCAATTCACACATGTCACTTCCAACACATGCCTGAACTGTGGGTTCATGGAAATACTTTTCAATCATCTGACACCATTTTCAAATGGGAACAGATATTTCAGACGCCTCTCTTCTTTAGGATGTTCAAAGCAGGCACCTGCAAGGTCTTTATTATTCCCAGTGCTTAAGCAGCACTTTCAGAGATGGAGGTCTGCAGAACACTTCTAATTGAGCACCCAAAACTGAAAACAGGTCAGGCTCTGCCAAGAGTGAATCCAGGGCAGCCTCATGATGTCCAATAACTGAACCACACTGTATAAGTAGTGCAAAGGGAGACACAGACAAATCTTTTAAGCTCTCTCTCGCCACAGGTGATGCCCTGGGCAGCAGGACACATGCCAGGGACATGCCCTTGGAACACAGACACGTGCAGAGCAAAATGCCGGATGCTTTCCTGCATGTGGGAGAAGAGAAGGGAGTTCTTTGCTCAGCCACATGACCTGACTGCAGCAGAGTGTGTGCTGTGCTTTAAGGATGTGACTCAGGTAGGTAAAACCCCCTTACTACCCTCAGTACCTCGGCTTATTGCTGTGATCCTTCATCAGCTTCTCTCTCCACAGGCCAATGGGTCACCTGCAACAATCATCAAGTGCTCTGAGGTTCTCAAGTGGAAGTTATGCTCTGACACCCCCCTGAAAGTCTGGACAACTAGACCCTTTTCCCCATTGTGTTTCCTTCCCGGTTTTTTTATATATTTCTACACCTGAATTTCTAAAAGGATTTCCATGTAAAAGCCACACAGAGTGGCAGAGCTCACCTTTAAAGTTTAGGTCAGTTTAATCCTTCAATAACCATTTTGCTAGGGCTCCTCTCACTCCTGCAGTTTTATAAAGCCATCACCATTTCCAAGTCCTGCAAAATGGAGCACATTGCTGAGGTCCCCTCTCAGTCATCTCTTCTCAAGGCTAAACAGGCCCAGCTCCCTCAGTCTTTCCTTTAAGAGAAATGCTCCAGTCCCTGAAGTTTTCCTTCCCAAAGAGAACATCCATAGCTTACATCACTTGAAGCCAAACGTCACAAAGCACTGAGAAAAAAAAAAATACTGTAGTTTTGGCTACACATTTGGACTGTGCTTGTTTATTTGCCCATCCCACCATATCCTTGCACCTGCATCCTATGAATCCACGATAGGGAGCTCAAATTGCGTTTTATGTGGTATTTGGAGCCCGTGTGAGAATGGCATTCATTGTGAAAACTCCATATGGACCCTCCAGGCCCTGGATAGCGGCTGCTACTAAGAAAATTCAGTTTTTGGATGCAGGAGGGGCGAGTTACAGGGTGCCATGTGCCCAGCACAAGAAGTACATGGAATTGTTGGAGGAAGTCCAGAGGACAACACGAGATTAATAACAGGACTGGAGCACGTCCCCTGTGGAGACAGGCTGAGAAATTTGGAGCTGTTCAGCCTGGAGAAGAGAAGGTTGTGTGGAGACCTCAGAGCAACATTCCCGTGTCTGAAGGGGCTACAGGGAAGCTGGAGAGGGACTGTTCACCAGGAATTGTAGTTATAGGACAGTAGTAATGGGCACAAATTGAAAGAGGGGGGATTTAAATTAGATATTAGGACGAAATTGTTCCCTGTGAGGGTGGCGAGGCACTGGAACAGGTCGCCCAAAGAATCTGTGGCTGCTCCATCCCTGGAAGTGTCCAAGGACAGGCTGGATGGGGCTTGGAGCAACCTGGTCTAGGGGGAGGTGTCGCTGCCCATGGCAAGGAGTTGGGACGAGATGATATTTCCTGTCCACTCCAAGCCCTTAACATTCCATCGGGCACATGGTGTGACTCTTGGGGACGGCCCTGTGCAGGGTTAAGAGTCAGGCTCGATGACCCTTGTGAGTCCCTTCCAGCTCAGCATATTCTGTGATCCTGTGGTTTTATGATTCTGTGGCAACGAGTGTTTGGGGACAACAAGGGGTTAAACCTCCCTCCAGCCCCCAAACCGGGGCGCGGCTCCTTTAAGGGCTCTCCCCGCCCTTCCCCTGTGGGCGCTTCCGGGTGCCGGCACG
>NW_016690265.1:1015140-1097699 GCF_001604755.1 Lepidothrix coronata
AAGTGTGAAAAGCAACCCAAAGGTTTGAGGAGGCATTTTGACTTCCTAGTAGTATGAAGTACCTCTGCTGTTGTGTGTTACAGGTTTGGCACAGTGGTGCCAACAGGTAGGGCAACTTAGGAGAAGTGTTAGCTCTGTGTGTGGTTTGTGGGTTTGGCTGGCTTTTTTTTTTTTTTTTTTTAATTATCACCAAAATAATTTTATAAACAGTCAGGAGATGCTCTCCTACTTCTGTGTGGAGAGCTATGCAGGCTTGATAGAAGAATCAGATCCTGAAAACCAGAGGAAGCTCAGTGGTGATCCATGTGCTGCTATAGGCTGTGAAGCTAGTTCTTTTCCCTACCATCCTTCATCTCACCCATTTCCCACTAAAAATAAAGAGCTTGGTGAGTGTGCCTCTCTTCCTAAACTGATGGGGACTCTCCATGCCAGTTTCTGTGACAGCTGTTACATAAAAATCACTTATGTGGCTCCAAAACTTTGGTGTAGGATGTCAGTATCTGGGAGCCATTACTGGACATGCTGGATCATCTAAGAGTGGCAATAGTTACAAACCTTCAGCCAGTGCTTGTGCTGTAAACATTGCACCAGAGAGCCTGTGGGCTTCAGCATCAGCAAAGTACAGGCTTCCTTAGCACTCCGTGTCATCTGTGTTGAAGTGAATAAAAGTTAGGTGGTAGCAATCAGGATTGCTGTATTTTTCTTTTTCAAAGGGGTTTCCTTATGTGGTAACACAATCAAGACTCCCTTCCTTAAAGCAGGAGTGAAGATTTACATTTTCAAGCCCTTCTAAGACCAAACTTAAAAAAAACAAACAAGCAAAACAAAACCAAAACCCCACACTGCAAATATTTTAAGAAACACCATTTTGAGTTGTTCAGATTTATATTTATGTTTTACTCATAAGAGAGACCGAATGTTGACTTTTCCCCCAATCCCAAAATCCAACAAACGTAATTGTAAAATCACAAATTTGATCTTTTTTTAATGAATTTGAATGTATTTTACTTTCCTTGCTTACAAAGTTTAGTAAGTGAGATGTATACTTGTGGTGCTTACAAATTTTCCTGGATTTCTTTTACTAATAGTGATCTAGTGTAATGTGTTCATGTAACCTTAATATTTACCCTGCATAGTCTCTTCCTGCCCACTCTCCCTAACTCCTTGTCTCCAGTGCTGTGACAAAAGTCTCCCAAAGCCTAGTTTATTCCTGCACTTCAGGTGTGAAAATCTGTTTTGTTTTTCTACCTTATGATTCCTTTCTGAAAGCCATTGATTCCCAGCAGTCCCTTATTAGTAGAAATAAAAGCTCTGTTCAGAATTGCTGTAGTTATTGATTTGAGGAGGAGAAAAGATAAAAGGAAATGCTGCTGAGCTTCTGGCTGATCGCTGATGTTAGAGGATTTTTCACACAGATAAGGATCTTAGGAAATGGATTTTCTATATATTTCTTACGAGGGATGTTACACTTTTTTCTTCATTTCCTCCTTAGGTGGATTTTCAAGATGTGCACGCCAGAACCGTGGCTGAAAGGAGGAGGGAGGAGGAGAGGCAAAAACGGTTGGATAACGTTTACAAAGAAAAAGTCAAAAGAACTGAAAAAGAAATGGAAGGTCAGTTCTTCTAGTGCGTTTTTGGTTTGGTTTGGTGTTTGTTTTTAAAGCAACCTTTTTTAAGATTACATAAAACAGGAGAGAAGCTATCCAAATAATAGCTGACCATAGATGGTTGGAGCACATTTGTTAGAGCTTGACCCTCCCTCTCACCTAAAGAATATCAAGGGAAACAAGTGACCATCCTGTGAGCTCAGGTAATGTGAAGAGATGGAAAAGAAAGAAAGTGTTATCAAGTGAAAATCTGGTCTGTAATTCAGTCAAGTATGAATGCATAACCCCAAGCAAGCATATCACGAGACTTTTTGGAGCTAGTGGCTTGATTTCTGGGTCATTAACTAGGCACAGACTTCCCAATACCTTCTGGGCTGACGACATTAATTATATTATACATACAGTCATTGGTTCCAGAAGTATAGGTGCGGGAATCCTGCATAAAGTGCAGGATACTTATGACAATTATCATACTGCAGCTGGAAAATATATGTTTAACTAGGGGCTGAGCCCCTGAGATATGTGCATAGCAAACACATTTCTGTAATCCCAGAGAAGAACACAGATAGTATGTTATGCTGTAGTTACAAAGGGTTATTTAATTAAATTACTTTAATATATGTAATGCATTCAACTGTGTCTGCATTTATTCTGTATGCTGGAAATATTTTAAAGCATGAGAGTGGAATTTTAAAGAGATTCAACTTTCTTAAAGAAATTTTTATCAGTAGCATCTCTTTGAGCAAGAACATATATTCATGGCTACACCTATGTGCAACTACAGAATTTACAGCTGTAGAAGGAACACCCACCAACATCACTAAGAATATCCTCACTGAACCTTGTTTTCTATCAAATTCTATGAAGTACTTGTGTCATCTTTACATACTGAAATTTTAGAGAGGATAGGGAAGGGTGGAACCGTGATTCTACATTCCTTACTCAGGAAATTCTAGATTTCCTGCTTAAGAAAAGTATTATTACTTTTATAAGGCCAGTTCCTGCAGCAGAGGGAGATCTGTATGGCTAAATCATCACTGATCACTGGATAAATGGATTCCCCCCTTTGGCAGTCATATTTGTTTTGTAACTCAGTGTCTGCTTTGGAGACATTAACATTTTACAGTATTTAACAATATTCTAAAACAATTGTCTTGATAGAAATGTCCCAAGAGATTGCTGATACACTGACAGAGATGGAAAACTGTTTCCAGCTTCTGATGCCAGATCCTTTCAACTTCGCTGTGAACGATGCGGAACTGGAACCCAACAACCAAATGTCTGCAGCCCCCTCATCCTCCCGTGTGGAAGTTGACCCGTCCTGTTTTGGGTACATGGATGATGAACAGCCATGCTGCAGCAAGGACATTCTTCCTGTTTCTCAGTGTGTCAGAACTGATGGAAACAAAGAGTCAGATGAGAAACAGGAGAAGCCTGAGCAGAAAGAGTTGGATGGAGGCACATGTTCAGAAGTTCAGTCCAGTGACCCTGCTCTTGATGATGATGATTACCAGACTTTTGTTAGGAACCATGGGCTTATTTCACATAAGTACACTCTAGACCTTGAAATCTCCACAGGTACCTGGAAAATTTTTTGACATATAGCTGGAAGTGCTATTTTCACACTTTATGTGAAGTGCTTTGTAGTTGTGGTCTTGGAGTTTTTTCTATTACTTAAAGACTGGGGTTACTGGACACCATTTTGCTTTGGGATTCCTAGATACCACTTTGATTTATTTTGGAGTTCTTTTTCTATTTCTGCTTCATCTTGTAACTGTTCTGAGAAATTTTGGGTGTCCTTGTGTGTGAGTAACAGATTTCACTAATTATCTTCTAGGACTGAAATGTTGTATCAGTTGTTGCAAGTGCATTTCATAGTCCCTATAATGAGTTTCTTGTTTTAAAAAAAATAATCTGTTTACTATGTATAATTTTCTTTCTCATATGCTTCACTCTTCACCTCTTTCTATAGCTGGGCTATAAGCTGCTACTTTAAAAAATCTTGCAGTTGAGTGTTTCTTAAACTTTTCTTTTTCCTTGCTACTGACAGCTTGCAAGAAGCAGTAAGTAGTTTTGCTAGGAAGTCTTTGTTTTATATAACTTTCCCAATGTGAATTACCTCTAGAAAAATTAGGATGGTTTGTATTTTGGAAGTATCCTACAAATACTGTCCTAATGGAATTTCATGTGCAGACAGTAAGGAGGGTTATCTGCTTCTGTTCTTGCTGAGAACAGAATTGGAAAGGAATCTGTGGGATTTATGAATGACTAACATGTGAAAAGTATAATTTTTACTTGGATAGTGGCATAGTTGGCTTTTTTGACAATCAAGTCCCCATTGCCACCAGGGCAGGGATTATTTTATATTGAGTATAATGCCCAGCTCCTTTGAACTTAGGACAAGGTGTAATGTAAACAGTAAGGCTGAACTTGTCTGTGGTTTATTTGGTGATTCCTTAGTAGTGATGGTTTAACAACTCTTTCTGCCATCACTGGACTGAAAATGTCATCTTCTCCCCGGATTTTTTGAATATGTGGATAATGGTAGAATAATTAATACTTAACAGAGAAGCATTCTGATGTTTGTACCTTTCTCTGAAGTGATGAAATATTTTAGACAAATTAATGTCTACTTCCATTTTCCTTCTTTAGCTCCTACACTGAAGACACATAAACAACATGAGCTAACTCTTTTTTTCCCCTGTTTTGAGCAGATATAAAAGTGCAAGAGAATGAAGATAACACTGCCATCATAAACAGTGTCATGGATGCTCACAAACTTCTCAGAAATAAGTTCTGGCCTTCTGTGCAGTCCTGGATTCAGGTGGGATAAAGAGACAACTTTTTTTTTTATTTTTCAATAAACAGATGATGAAGCAAAGACTGGGGTGCAGAAAGTCTTGAGGGAGAGTAAGCCAAGGGGAAAATAAGGTCAAAGAAACATAGGAGCAACTAGAAAAGATTTCTGTTTCAGTAGGGGTGGACCAAAGGAGGCTGCAGGAGCTGTGTAACTTGTTTGATAGCACTCAGCCTTGGGTGTGGTACCAACAGTCAATAATCTGTGTTCTGTTGTGTTTTTTTTTAAGGTACGGTAAAATAGGGCTTTTTGCAAAGGGTTAAAGTAAAACACAACTTGTTTTTGTCAGACACCTCTCTATCAGATAAACAGTATGCCCTGGAGCCTCCTGCATGGAATTTGGCCTGCAGAAAGAAGGACAGTCTTAGGAGATGTTTGTAATAGCTGTTCATTCTTTATTTTCACTAGTTGCTGTTGGTTTTTATATTCTGTATAGGAAAAGAATTGGCTTCACTAATTATTACTTGTAAAACGAAGGAATTTGTGACAATGTCATTTCATTAATTATGAAGGAAAACTAAAAATTTTGTTTTGCTCAGATGTCTAGAAAAATGAGTAAGACATTGTTTTCTTCCTCTGCAGTTACTTACCAGAGCAGGAGTCAATGATGATCGACTAAGATGTGCCATTGAACTCAAGAATAAACTGGAGACTGCTATGAAGAAATACAAGGAAATGAACATTTCCTTCAAAGCAAGAAAAAGAAAAGTGGTGAGCTTCTTAGAATTCTGTTTTACTGGAGAGGACCATTAGTAAAGCTTACCTTGTATACAAAAAAAGCTTTTTTCTCTTAAGCTCTAGTCTGGGAAACTTTTCAACAGAAGTTTTATTGAAAAGTACATTAATTTAGCTGGTTGTAGCTTCACTCAGGGAAGTTGCAGTAAACACCTGTATAATACACCATGGGCCTGGTTATTAGACAAAACCATTTAAAGCATCCCTCTTGTTGTTTAGGATAGAGAAGTGGTTAAGTGCATATTTTATTTACTCATAGTTCCTTCATGTGTAACAGTGTTATGTCCTCAGCTTATTCTGTTCATATTTCTCAGTAAACACTGTACTACTCATGTTCTTTTTCAACTTGCAAAACTGTATGAGTGTCTGTCAGTTCAGTAAAGAAGTTTCTCTGCTGTGCAGTATTTACTCTCTCTAGTAAGCCTGTAATGTGATTGAGGTTACCATGAGAGAACTGGTTATCATATAAGCTTTAGAGCATTAAACTGTTTCACAAAGATTAACTACCTATGACAGTTCTTGTGAAATAGATAGAACTTGTGAATAGACAGAGGCTGGAAGATCAAATATGTTATTGAGGTCCAAAAAGGAGTCTAATGGCTTGTTTGTGTAACTAAAAAGCAGAGCTGCATAATACTCATTTCTGTTGGCTGTGATCAAACGAAATTACTGTATAGCTTGACATGAAAATAAGTGGTTTGGGTCAGGGTTCAGACTAGAGTCTGGTTTGGATTTACTGGATTGTAAGAATCTAATCTGGACATTATCCTTTGGACTACATTGTGGTAGCCTCATTTAGCCATGACTGAGTGTTGCAGACTTTGCTTTCGTTGTGCAAATGGAGCTTAATCAAGATTAATCTGGTTCATCATCTTAACACCTGCTGATGTGCCACACCAGTCAAAAATGCCAACTCTGAATGAAAAGTACTGAAAGACTGTCTTGTCAGAGGTTTTTTTTCTCCAGTGAAATATGTGTGCTACCTTTATGCAACCAGCTATGAAGGAATCCAGACATCTGCTGTCATTCCTGCCATTTGCTTGACAGGGCTTCATTTGCTGCACCTCTGCATGGAATATTGGTTGCTATATTTCTTACAAGATATAAAGGACATTCAAGCCTTGATTTTCGTGTGTGTGTGTGTGTGTATGTGCATGTGGATGTGTTTGAAGTGGTATTGTTACCACTTCTGGAGAGTGATCAGTGCTATCTATATGTTTATGTAGCATGTTTGTAAGTAATATCTCTATTAGTTTGAAAGCTAATAAATTCCATTGTTAAAAGGGAAAAAAAGGAAAATAATAACAGTGCTCACAAAGAATACTTTCAAAATGAGGTGATGCAGATTGAGTTAACTTAAGCATTGAAAACAATATATAATTATACCTAGGGTTTTTCTCCAGTGGAAAACAACCAAATTTAGTGTTAGTGCTGAGTTATTTTAAATTTATAACCTGAACATAAAGAGCTTTGTACTGCAGATGGAAACTGTATAAATTATATTTTATTCATGTGTCAGATGACTTTATTGAAACGTAAAAACATGGTAAATTGAGAGTCTGATAGAACAAAATAAACAGAATCTCTTAGACCATGGTTATTAAATCCCCATCTGTCAAATATTTACATGTCAGCATGTGAAATACTACACACAGCTCTTCTTTAGTGCAACACTGCTGCCTGTGTTATGTATTGTGGCTCTGTCTGTCCTTGTGTCCTTGGAGCTGTAGCTCTTGCCATGCCAAAGTTTTACTGCTTTCTGTGTCTTTAAACCCCGGAGAAGAAGTGCTGATGTTCTGTCTGTCCTTCAGAGCCCTGGCTCTGAGCCACCCTGTCCCAACAGCACGAGGCGTTACGGATGTTATTGGTGGCACATGGAAGCAGTGAGTGCTGTACCTGCTCAGTGTGGAGATGAGAAATGAAGGGGAGCATTTATAGCAAATATAAAACAGAATTATCAGGACTTGGGGACTTAGGCTTGCCCATTCTCCTCAGACTTTTTACATCTTCTTTGTAAAGAAGATGTAAATCTCCATGCTTCTGTGGTCACTAATTTTCCCCCTTTTCATCTGTTCTTTTCTGTGCTTTGTTTCTGTTCTGTCTGGGAACAGAGGGAGTAAAGGTTTTGCCCATCCTCAAACTGAGATCAAGAAAGTTGATAAAGTGAAGGGTTTAGTGAGAGACAGTGAACCTGGAGATTTATTACTGTGAACTCTAACTATCAATCCCACAGAGATTTAAATTGCCACTTGAGAGAAGGTCTAGAAGTCCCTTACTATCGCCTGTGGCTGAAATGCAAGTAATTGTATATATCTGGAGTAATTCTTGATGCTGCAGTTTAATATGAATATACCAGTAGTATAGCTGGATATAAATTATACTGCAGAGAAGAAATTGGTGGTTACCTGGCCTACATTCACAGAAGAATCATATTTTTTGGTGCACAAGGTGTGTGCTTTTGGCAATCCTAATTATTACATCCATACTTTCCATTGTTTCTCGTTTCATTTTCCATATCATGGAGCACTAGCCCGCAAGGCAGGACTTGTGGGCAATCACAAACTTGTTAGAAAATTAGCACAAATTATTTTCTCTGGAAGTTTTTTTTACCTCTCCTGAAAAATGGAAAAGTCTCACTGCTTTGCAAAGTACAGAACTTTCTGTAGGTTTATGGAGCTTCACTTCCACAAAGTCACTTGAAGGAAAGCACAGGACTTGATACAGTGAGACAGTTTGACTTAAAATGGTTTATAGTGACATAAGCAATAACCACTTCTTTCTTTTCTCTTCAGTGAGAGTGAAGAACTCAAACCATCAGAGAGCCTTAATTACAGGGAGGGCCATAATTTCCATGTGACACTGAGACCCTGCCAGCACCAGTAGCCTGTGGCACCATTTTGCACTTGCCTCTCAGGAGCAGTGGCAGGAGAGGGAAAAGAAAAACAAAGGTTGTTCTTTGACTGTCTAGAAACAAATCCCTGGCAGCAGATTTTATAATTATTAATACATCTCTGCTGCCCAGAGATTCCCTCTTCCCATTTCTGTGCCCCCAGCAGATCAGAAGTAATCAAGACATTTTTTCTGAGCTGTTACTGTTTCAAATGGGTGGGAGGTGGACAAAGAATGACAGACCTGCTGTGTTGGTCAAAGGCAAGCGGGTTTTTGTGTGCTTACACAAATGTAGTTAAAGTCTTGTTTGGGTGAATCAGGTTTCTGACAGAAACTGCACTTTGGGAGTATAAACAAGAGTTTTGAAATCCGTTTTTCTGTGAATGTGTGTTTTAGCCGAATCCAGGGGGAAGAGGGTGAGAGCTGTAGAAGGGCTTTTATTTCACGGTACCTGGATGCTCGGACATAATCCCTTTTTTCTCTGAAAGCCTGCTCGGGATAATTCCAGTGCCCAGTAGAGGGAGTGCATACTGCATGCTCCACATTTTTCTCTGTGCCACCTTGATCCAAAGCCAGCCATTGGCTCAGTCTGTGTTTTCAGGTAAACTTACTACAACAGCAGTATACCAGAGACCCTTCGAGTTAATTCTTGACTCGATTTACATGAGTTATTATACAAGTACAATTGTAATTATTGGCTGAGATTGGTGTAGATATTTCTGTTTCTAGAGGCTTAATTATTTTGTAGGAATAACTTACTTATGGCTAAATTGTTCTCTAAAAGTAGTTTTGCTAGTTAAAAATCATCCTGGTTTTTGATGTCTTCCTCCTTTTCTTGAAATACTAGATTTTAATTGTTTTTCTTGTTTAGTGTCTGATTTGCAGCTGATAAGATGCAAATGATCCTGCAATTTTAAAAGCTGTGAGAGGACAAGTATATACTGTGTTTTAAATCATGCACACTACCTTTCACTTACATCCTTTCCATAAAGGATTAGCCATTAGGATAATACTTGAAGTCTTGACATTATTGATAGAAATGTAGCTCATCAGTGGTATTTTGTACTCTGAAAGTATGGCTATCTCTTATGTAATTACTTTGGGAAGCTGTGGAATGTTTAGTACTCAGGGTGTCTAAAACTTGGACTGACAGAATCCAGTAGGAAAGATGATGTGAGAAACATCCTGCTCGTTTGTCTGTCAGCAGAGTGGTCATTTAACAAGCCTGTTACGTGTTGGATTTTAAATTTTGAGTTACATTAACTACCAGGGATATATAGTTTTTCATTAACTGTATTCATTACTTTTTGTTTCACCTTTCCTTATCTTCTGTCAAATCTGAGCGCGCGCTTGGATCTTGATTTATTCGTGTACTTAATTTTATCCATGTGAAACATCTGCTTGAACTCAATAATGCCATTAATAATTAGATCTGGAGGAGCCTGTCCTTGTGTTGTCCAGAACCTGATCTGATACTCAAACCTCACTGTAATACAATTCAGATTTTTTTCTGAAAGAGTAATGTCAGAAAATGGCAACAAATTTATAATTTAAATATTTGCTGCTCATAATTTAGTCTTAAAATATTTTAATATTTTAACACTAAAAGGTTAAGATTTTAATATGTTGTAAATTAAACCAAGAGTTCTACCAATTAGTTGGCTATAAGACCATTTCTGCCTTTTTTTCGACATATTCAACTGCAGTTTGGCATTTGAGCAATGCTAACAAGTTATTTCTATCTAATCATTTTGTAGCTTTATAACCAGCTCTTCTCAAGTCTGACTTTTATTTAAGTCAGTGCCTCCTTTAGAAAAAAAAAAGCTGGACTTGAGTTTTCTAAAATGAAGCAAAGGCTGCATTGTTTTCTCTTTCTGCTTCTTTCTGCAGCCATAGAGAATCCAGTCCAGCTGACAGCTTTCTGTAACAGCTTCTTGTACTCCCATCCCTATGCTTTATCCTCTTTTCTTCATCTTAGAGAAGTTGTTTCTGGGGGGTGAGTAATTGTCCCTAGTAATCCCTCATGGTGCCTGGACCCACATCTGCTAAAACATACTGATACCACAGAGCAAGAGAGACACCTTTGTAGAGAAGTCTTTTCCTCAGGTGCTGCTTTTAAACCTTAACAGAGTTGCCCTTTGAAAACTGGAAGCATTTCATGTTAAGATTTGAGTAGTAACTCGATGTTGATTGTTAGTATGTTTTCTAAAACTTTAGAGAGATATAGGAATATTTAATATAATTGGCATTACACCTAAAGATGTCCTTTATCAGATTCTATATATTGTTAGCATGTAATGTGTTCAGAATAAATAAAATCTAATAACATTTGTATTGTGAAATTGGTAGCCCCGGCAACATTTTAGTTTGGTTTTTTTTCCTGGCTAATGTTTATCAAAAAAGCCATGTCAACCATAACTGTAAGAGTAAACAGAAAATATTAAATAAGTCATACATTTATGCTTCCTCTTCCCTCCTCCTCGTTTTAATTGTCATGCTATAATTATTTCTCTGAAACATCTCTTTTGTAACCACCTTTCAGCTAAGAGGGCTTTCTAGTTTTGCAGGTCTCATTAGGATGTAGGACTGATACAAACCAAAACACTGTAAAATTAACCCTCAGAACAGTGCTCGCTCGTTCAAGTGTCTGATCAGCCGAGTGATGGCTTTGGTTGAGTTTTCTTCTTTTCTAGAGCTGAATTGCTGCTGTGGTGTGTTTTATGCTTTGCCCTGGCTGTGCAGCCTGCCCCTGCTGTGGAGTTATTAAAAATATCTTGTTATGCAGATCTAGCCATGAATTCTTAAGGTTGTCACTGTGACGACCTCTGATCCCCATCTGATTCGCAGGTCGCACAATGCAATTTGGAGCTCTTCTAATAGACTGTAAAATAAAGTGGGATGTCTCTATCATCAAGTTAACCCTTATGTTAAGTATTTAAGTTTTTCAGGCCCAAGGGTCATCTCCCTTGATTCATCTATGAATACTGAGCAGTGTGTACTCTGCAGGTAGTAGATATAAATTTGCTTCCTGCTTTCTATCCATCCTACCTTGCAAGGGGAAACAGTACATTGAATTTATTTGTGAGGTTCATGAAGGTACATTGCTAAACATGTATTTATGAAAACAGAAAATTTTCAGGCTTGGAGCACGTACTAAGTTAACACATACATTTAAATTTAAATGCAGTAATATTGAAGTAAATATATCCACATCTAAAATATCTTTGTTTCTAAAATCCACAGTCAGGAATATTATGTAAGGTTATGTGTCCTGCATAGAATAATTTGTTGACTTTTCTGTAATAAATTAGGCTTATTTTATCAAGCTGTATATTCACCTGTTAAAAATACAGCATCTGAAATAATTTTTAACAAATGTGCAGTTCAGGTTCATTCATAAATGTTATCATTGAAGTCAGCTGCAATGGAGTTACTGATTTTATGGTGTGTGTGTGCACAGACTGACTCATGAGACGGAGGCATGTGTGCATTGGTGGTGGATACAAAGTTTTGGCAGCACAATTTGCTCTGGTGTAAGTGATAGTTGGTAATCCATCAAATGCAGTAGGACTTTTTTTTGCATGGATGAGTGCTAATGGGAATCTTGTTATAGCACATTTTAGATGAAAATCACGTTTTCCAAAATTTCATAAAGAAAAGGACTAGTAATGAGAATTTTTCCCCTCCTCAGCTCTAAAATTTAGCTTTTATCATGTGTAGGCCTCTGAATCATAAAAAAGTTAAATAACTCAGTGTTGCCTAAAATATTTCCAGGCATCATAGGAGTACAGTTCATAAATCACTTGGACTAGCTGAAAAGCTCTGGAAAACCGAGAGACTTCTCTGGGGAGTGGTAAAGAAAGAGGTAATTTTGGCTGACCATGTTGTTAATAGACCATAAACCAACCTTTTGGTCCAGAAATGGGTATAGCCAGTCCTGGATCTCACAGTCAGTGGCTTTAAACAATTCCATCTGGAGTGGTGTGCTGCAAAATGGGGAGTCTGGAAGGAAAAAAGGAGGGGAGCTCATATGTAGTGGCTGTTCAGGGTAGCACTTGTAACCTTGACATTGGCTGCCCCACCACTGCTTTCTTCTCTGTTGACAAAATGAGGCCTTTCCTGCTGCTTGTAGGAAGGGAAAACACCTTGGGAGCTCTGCTCTGGCTACATTCCTGTCTGAGCATGGACTCTAAACGTGATTGCATGTCACTTGGCTTGTAGCTTTGCTGTCTTCATCACACCACAGTCTTTGAACCTGCAAACCTTTCCTTTTGTGTTAAGATGAATGAAAAACTGAATAGAACTTTACAGAGTTTCCTTACTCACAGTTATCCATGAGTTAAGAAGAAGCCAAGTCTGGTTCTTAAGGTGTGGGTAATACTTTATTTCATCCATTCTACAATTCCTGAAATGTTAAAAATTAAATTCTGCCAGGTGTTTCTTAGTGTGTTATGCAGCTACCTGATCTACTTCTTATCAGGTGGAGTTCTTTGTGCAGGTTGCTGTTGTACAGGGAACAGCAGCTTATATATCTTTGCAATGATTTTATGGTTGGCTTAAATATGATCTGAACACAACCAGAAATCAAAAGGGATAGTCCTGTCTCTGTTTCTTCCCCTAATGATTCCCAGTGCCTCCCTTGTACCCACGGTAGAGCTCCTGTTGCAGCAGGAACCTGAACTGGCTGGAACCTAATCCAGAGAAGATTTTTGTAGCAGCATTAAGCTCAGATAGTGAGAGTGTCCCTTTCAGAAGCCGAATAAACTCAGGTAATGCAGCTTATGAAGGTCAATCTTTACTTAATCAGAGAATCCAAACTGATGGAGTGATACATGATTAGCTCATCTCCCAGTGTGAATGAAAAACTGGATGAACAAAAGATAGCAGATACTGCTGTTAAATATATTGGGTTTTTACTATGTAATAAGCTGTAGTGCTTGATGTATGTACAGCAGCTGCAGGGGACAAGTACATTGCTGTACTTCTAAAAGTAAGGTGCAACCTTTATTTTTTTATAAATATTACACAAAGACATTTAAGGGACTGACACTATAGTCCCTCTTGATAAAGCAAATTAAATATAGGTATCAAATGTCAGCATGAATTTGGTGGGAACCAATTCTCTTTTGTTTTGGGGGAATTAATTAAATAAGGTAGCAGACTTTGTTTTTAGCTCACAGGGATGCATGAAATGGAACAGCATTGTTAGACCTGGAGACCTTTGGTAGTTTAACTAAAACTGAATGTGATACTGATTTTATGAAAAACGTGGGATATGCAAGAGAACTTTTACCTTTTTAATGAACTTACCTAAGGTTTAAGATGGTTTATGCAACCAAGTACTTTTGGTTTTGCTGGATGGTAGAAGCCCAAGTAGTGAGGTATGAAAATACATCTGAGGCTACATCTTGAGTGGTTATTGCTAAAGAAATACTAATCTTGCCTTGCAATGTCTTCCTGAGGTAATAATTTTGTTAAATGCACCAGTTTTCTAGACTACCTTTATTTGCTGTCCTCTGTGAAACTGTAAATGCCCACGCTGGTCCAATGGGTACATTGGACATACCAGTTTCCTTTGAACGATGATTCATCAAGATGAAAGTTTTTTTGAATTGTTGCACCTTAAAACCTACTGATCTTTCTGAGTAAAACTTTTTCTGCTTTTTATTAAAATCCCTCCTAAGCTTATCTGGGACCTTGAGCCTGCCAGGGTCCAGAGATGCAGGAGCTGGTAACACAGACTGATAAAAGAGAGAGCTTTGGCACAAAATCTTGAGTAAACCTTGAGTAAGGACTGTGAAAATACTCACAAACTCTAGCTAGTGTGCACTGCTTTAGTGAAAAACTGGTTCAGTGGGTAGTTGTTATATTTCTAAAGCAATTTGAAGCAAGGTTTGCTCATTCTCCAGCTAGTTGGTGCTAAGTGTTGGGCTGGAACCCTCTGAGTGTTTTTACTAACTTCTGGAAATTAGGAAATAACGTGAAAAGTGCATTCCTCAATAAAAGTCAGCCTGGCCAAGAAGCCTGTGTGCTGTTGAGCAACTACAAATAGAATGAATGGTGATACTTTTACGGGTAAACATAAAATGTGCTTTGCCTGGACCACATATCTAATTTGCAGTTGTCGAGGTTTGAATTTATGCCTGGATCATGGAGTGAAGGGGAGGGAGAGCATGTGGGAGGTCCCTATAAATACAGCTCTGTTAATAGTTTGTGTTTTCCTTGTGTTGCACACAGGAAAACTCAAGCACTGTTCTAAAATCCATACAAATGCCAGCATTTATTTGCACATCATCCTGTGTTGGATGACTATATATAAAGGAATGGAAAAGGAGGAACTTGTCCTTACATGTAAGATACACTGTTTGACTATTCAGTTTCCATTACTGGCACTGAAGAAATTATTTTTACCCCAGTCGCTGTTTTCTTACATAGAATGTTCCCAGATTTCATTTAATATGACTGCAGTATGTTTTGTGTTGAGGTTGAATAAAAAAAAATGTATGTGCTTAAGGTTGCCCCTCTAACTAGGTTCTATGGCAATAAATATTCTGGTTCCCTAACCAAAATCTTCTAGAAGAATATTTAGTTGGCTTTGAGTAGATGCACATGAGATATTGGCATGGTGGAATAATTTGCAAGATCTTTCAGTGAGGGTATTAGCATATAAATAGCAGATGCAATGACGACCATCACAGCTGAGTACATTTAATTTTTAGTTTATAAGATAGAATGGGTTTTTAAATGCATAGCCATCAAGCCTGCTGAAAGACAAATGAAGTTTAGAGTTCACTTGTCTGAGGATGCCTTACATCATTTTTTTTCTAAAAGGGAAACAGGCACACATAAAACTGAGCAAAAGTGATTTCTTGGGTGAAAAGTAATTGAGATTGCAAACCAAGTTAATTAGACCATGCAAAATTTATTTAATGGTCCTAGCTGTAGTTTGTGGGTGGTGTTTCAGTAAGTAGATATGACTACTTCATGTGCTATCTTTTCTCTTCCTTCTTTTTCTACAGTAATTAGTAAAGGCTGTACATCTACTCCTATAAACTGATTGCATTGTGTATTTCAATCATTTTATTGCTTGCTTTAATTACGATTGCAGGGACCCGGGTTTTTAAATCCTCGTAACAGAACGTAGCAGTCAATTTGTATAAAAGTGAGAAAAGGGCCAAAAGCTTTTCTTCACATCTTTTCAAGTGTTGTGTGGTGGGTGGAGGCTTTTTTTTGCATTTCTTCCTGGTTGGGATGGATGAACAAGGCCTTTAACTGGAGCTGTGGTTGCCCTGAGCTGCACTCGCAGCCAGAGGTTGTTGGAGTGTTGACTCCAAAGTAAAAGAGACGATTGCATTTCTGCTGGCACCCAGTGTTTGTTTCCAGGATTTTCAGTAATGAAGAGTAATAAGGAAACATCTGCTTTTTCAGGTGTTGGGTATTTTTTTTTTTATGAGTTAGGGAGTAAATGGTTTGATCTAGTCAGCACTGTTTTAAGTTTTTAGTGAAAATCAGGTGAATGGAGAAGATGTTTTAAGTGATTACGGTGAAAGTCATGCATGTGTATTTTCTATCTTTTTTTAAAACCATATTCTCATATGTAAATAAGTTCAGCTCAAGAATCTGGAAATTGCCTAGCCAAACCCTATTTCCTCTCACCGTGAGATATCTAGTCAGGAACACTACCAAGTGAAAAAAACCCCAGCCAACTCCCATAATAATTTTGCAAATGATTCTGCGACTTAGATAAATTAATAAATAAATAAAGGTCGGCATTTTAGAGCAGATTAACAGGAAAAAAAGATCCCTTCTCCATGCAACTTGAAGAGCAGTGGTGGTGCAAGCAGCCACTGGTCTCTGGGAATCTGGTCTGCCTTCAGGGGATCCATTCTCTAGTTGCAGAGGGGAGGTAGTTCACCCTCCGTCTCTGATGGTGCCCTGTGTTAGTGACTCTCCTCATATCACATGATAATTAGAATGGATTTGAAACCAGGTCGTTTTTTTTCCACGTTCTTTGACAGGTGTTTGAGAAACAAGCAGTTGCATGACTACTTATCTTGGAGGTGCTTAATTCGTACACTACAAGGAAAGCTTTGCGTTGAGGTATTTATCACTTGCACTTCTTCAGACATGGCACGCTAGAAATGTCATATTGCTTGTCTTTATCTTAGTCTCCTTTTTCTTGTTTGCAAATACCTAACCACTCATTCCTAAAGGATTATCATTTACTAATTCTGCCACTTAAAATATTGTCTTAAATATTTATTTCTTCTGATTTAATGGTGGATTTTTTTTGTTGCTTTGGTTTGGTTTGGTTTTTTTTTTTAATTGACTGAAGAAGTTTACCTGTAGTGGAAATGTAGATTGTAGGTGGTTGAGTTTTCATACTGCATCTGTAGATGTTGCTTTGGAGCTTCCTTCATGCTTAAAAAATGGAATTTAAAAAAAAGAAGATACTTTTCCGACTAAGAGTGTTGCCCATGAGCTCTCCCGCTCTCTGTAGAAAGGGAATGGAACAAACCAGCATAAATGGGATGGTGCTGATGAAGTACCAGTGGAATGAGGTAAATTGAGATGTAACTACCCAATACTACTATGCAACTTCTTGAATTTCCACCAGGGACTACTTTAGTATTTTAAAGTAAAAAGATAATTTACTTATCTGGTTGAAGATTTTATCAAGATAAAGACTTTATATCTGTTTGAAGGGAAAAGGGGGCTTAATTCCTGATAGTTAGCTAAGCAGTTAATTTTTTTTACAGGAAATCTAAATTTAATAGAAGACCCTAGGGAAATTCAAGGGTGTGAACAATACGCATAATATTTTATGAAAATGACCCCCATATTTAAAATCTGGCATTATATGTTATGCATTGTAGCACCAAGTCCACATCTACCTTTTAGAAAATTAAAACACATAAATTCTGTTTAGTGTTTGATATGTGCTGCACTAGCTGAAAGCCATAATGCCCCTAAAACCTTGGGTTGCTTTTCACCTTTCATAAATTCCTGGGTAGATTCTATACAAAAAATAATTTTCAGCTCCGTGGCTCATTGTTATTCAAACTTGATTGATCGTCGTCATTTACTCAGTGAGGAAGTTAAGTGCTCCTGTCATTTCCAAAGAGTATAATTGGGACGTTTCACAGGTCAGCGGTAGTGACAGGTTTCCCTTTTGATTAGTGTTAGACTGATAACAAAAATTACAGTTTCCTATGATTAATGTTTTCTATAGTACTTGAATGCACAGCTCATGGATTGTACCTAAACAAAGTGAATTTGCATCTGATTATGCCTTTTCTCTGTCGGGCTTTTCACGTGCTTTAAAGTTTTAGGCCATGCAGGTTATACAGCAAAGTTGCTTCTAATGCAGTTTTTCAAGTTGGGGATTAGAGAAGCCCACTGAATTTTTTGTGTGTTACTGTATGGAGAGATACATGCCTCCAGTGACATGGGAACAAATTTGGGGAAATTTCAATTAAAGGTAGTACCCAGCATTCCCTCTAGTCCTGGTACTAGTCTAGTACTGGTATTATATCCCCCCTACTTCAGGTATAATCTGGCAATTATAGTTAAATTATCAGTCTGAACCGAGTTTTCTTTCTCTTGACACTGTTTCTCAGTTCCTTAAACCTGTTGCTGTTTATTTGTTTATAGACTGCTGAGTAAAAACTGTGGAAACACACTGAATTTACTTTCCCTGTTTTATGATGTGAAAATTGATCAGCTTGTACATTATGGCACAAAGTTGTAGACTAAGATAATCTATGACAAGTTTTATCTTGGTGAAATCTTTTTTTGATAGCTAGATGAGAAATGGAACCTGAGTGTGGAAAGTATGATGTTGTCCATCCAGCTTGTAGCAAAATGGGAGTGAAGGTTATTTCTGAATTTAATTTAATAGATGAAAAGGGGGTGACTGCACCAGCAGAATATCAAAACCAAAATACAAGCAAACTTCTCTTCAATCTTTAGCCCTCTTCTCTTCTGCAGTACGAAGCCTGATGATTTTTTTCTTTCTAAAGGCCATTGGGAAGGTCTTCTGAAAGTTGTAGTTTAACACACAGATGTTCTGCTTTCAAGTCTAGTGGCTTTGGGAGTCTGTGATTAGTGGTGGAACATTTGACCCTCTCTTTGGTTAAACTCTGTTTTGGCTCAGTGTGCATCTGTCTTGGCCAGGCCAGGTACAGCCTGAATTGCTGCTTGCTTTTACATGAGGAAGAACAATCGCAGTGGGAAACAAAAAGTAAACCTGGGTGCAGGATCCTCCAGGATAGCCTGACTGTTGGCAGCTCTCGAGGGAGGGATAATTGTCCTGAAGAGACTGAGCTGTGGCTCTTACCTGTCTTTGACAGCAGCATACTCTCAAACATGATTATGATGAGTCTTTATTTTAAAATGAAGACTAATCAGTTGTTCTATGGTAAGAATGAAATAGTAAATCAATTCTAGTCTTCAGGACAGTAAATCTTTTTTTTTTTTCTCTTTCTTTTTTTCACTGGAACTGCAGCTTTCTTAAATCAAAGTAACTTTTTAAACAAAGGGAAGAATCTTACTTCTACTTTGTACCATCCATTCATTATGTGTTGATGTGTATCAATGTGTATTAATATAAATTAACATTTGGTATTACAAATTAATTCATTCCAGCTTACAAATAATACTGACCAAAAAAAAAACCAATTTCTTAAAAAAGTTATTTATATTGAACTACATTCAATAAATCAAGATTGGTTTCTAGGTTTTTGGTTTCAGAGTATATGTATGATTTAAAGGAATTCAGCTGTGACACAAGATTAGAGTAGTGCATTAAATTGGGAAAATTCTGCTTCAGGCAAAACCGGCAGTATCCTCTGGTGCTTGTAGCAAAGAGGAGTTGATATGAATATCAACAGAAGTCAGGTGCACTAAGAGGAGTAAAGAACACAGTTGAAAATACTGAAAATGATGCTATTCCTTATCTGTGGCTTTGGGTTGCTGCAATGAAGTGGAAAAAAGTGATAGCCTGTGCTAAGGCTGGATTTAGTGGACACCCCTTTTTATTTCCTAGAGTTGTAAAAGCACATGGGAAACTACAATAAAGTGCTAATTATGTTGTTGTTGGGAATTAGATGACTCTGAAAGTGGGCAAAAGAAATAAAGTGTAAAGCCTCTGTCATTGCTGCCTTTTTAAGGTAGCTGGCATTTGCTGTTTTAAAGCTCTGATAGTACAGGCCATGTCTGGTGGCACAGATTCTTTTAGCTTACGTGTAATTTAGAAGACAAAATCATTTTCAGGTATGGAACAAGCTTAGAAAAAATGTAGAGATTTGCTGGTATATATATACAGTAGTATCAGGATGAAATGAGATATAGGAAACCACTTACATGAATGAATTACCCTGTTTAGTTGGTAGGAGCTGCGGGTTTTTTTAACTACTTGTAGATACTCAGCCTGCAAGATAGACCAAATGTACATCTAAAAAAAATCCTGTTTTGTTGATCTTAACCACAGCAGTGTATGCAGTCTAATGGTATGAATGGTTGGGGTGTACCAAATTAGCTAAGAAATGAACGTTGCCAGTTATTTTTAGTGCTGTTGTGAAGAAACACAGTGAACCACTGTAGTATACACATCTGAATATTCCTACTTGGGTCAGTATTAACTTGCCACTTCCCCTCCTGTTTGCCTGCTCTGGATTTGAGCTCTTAAACAGTTTGTGATACCATGTAACATGCCACAGACTATTTGGGTGCTGCTAAAGGAGTAAAATCATCCAAAGGAGAAGAGGTAAGGCTATAATTTGCTCATTAAATCAAAATCTTGATGTTGTTTTAAGATTTTTTGGTCTGTTTCATAGCTTCACGCTTTCTCAGACTTCACCAACTGTGTGTGTGTTCTAATGGATAAAAGGGGCTTTAAAAGAAGCCCTTAGGATAGAGTATGGCTTTAGAGATAAAACATTAAGCAAAGGCCTAATCTTAGATAAAGATTAAATACATAATTAGGGAAATAGTTTTGACATAGAGCAGTCTCAGTAGGGCTATCAAAATGTCTGCAAAATATTTTCAGTGTGAAGGGAAATGAAAAGCAATCTTCACATTTACAAAAAAAAAAAAAGAAAAAAAAAAAAACAACAAAAATATCTCTGCAGATGAAAGCCTCGGATGATGACGACGAGGACGAGGATGAAGATGACTTTGTGGAGGTCCCTGAGAAGGAAGGTTATGAGCCCCACATTCCAGACCACCTGCGTAAGGAGTATGGTGAGTTTGCCCAGCTGTGACAAGCTTTATCCCTGCATGTTGCTGCTGCACTAAGGTAAATAAACAGCCATTCTGAAGTAATAAAGTGATCAGTGGTGTGGGTAATCTCTGCCTGCTCTGAGGAAGTCATTACATGGACACAGGAACAGCGATTGGCTCCAGATAAACAAATACTTTCTAGGAGCAGGGATGACTGAGACCAGCAGCTTATTTCATTCCATCCTGTTCCACTGGAGTTAAGAGCCAGAGGCAGCTCCCTGTGTGCTTGTAAGTGTGCAAAACACATACCAAGAGTGAAGGGACTGCAAAGTGGAGCTGTAAATGAGCAGGAATATTAGAAATGCTGGTGACAGTCTGGTGAGATGGGAGAAGGTTCTGTTCCACCACCTGCATTGGTAGCAGTTGGAGATGCACAGCCACTTCCTCCCATAGAGTGGCCAACTTACAGCTCTGCAAGATGGCTCTTTTTGTTTGTGTGTTCTAAGTAGGTAATTTTTAAATAAAGGTATACTTACAATGTGTTTTTGTGAAATTGAGAGGGGGGTTACTGAGGAAAATTCATCTTAGATAATTTAGTTTTGGTACATCACTCCTTGTCCTTTGTACATCTCACTTAGTAAGTCTCTGCAGCTTTGCCTTTGTGCAAAATTGTGTATTTTAAGACTCATAAGATTTCAGAACCTTGTAGAGAAGGAAAGGGTAACTGCCATTACACAGAAGTTAAAAATCTTGGCCACTGTAAGAAGTGTCTTGCTTCTTTGCTCCTCTCTGAGTATTTGTGTAAGATTTGTGCTGTACTGTGCCTTTTTCAGTCCTATTGATGCTTATTTTTCATTTATCTGCAGTTTCCATCTTGAAAGTCAGGCTGTAACTGTTACCTGTGCAAGTCGAATGTTTCTTTTTGCTGAAAAAAGGGGTGTGCCTGTGTAAAGCCAAGTTTATGTAGCTCAGGTGACCTTTTTACTGTCCTCTGCCATCAAAGTTGGCTACAGACAGTGAAAGGTGGTCAGTAACAATCACCTGTAGTTATCCTGGGATCAGCTCAAGGGTGTGTCCAGGTGTGAAGTCCTGCTTGTGCCTCAGTCTGTCTACCCCATCTGGACTTAACCTACCAGGATAGTCTGGGAAGTAAGGCCTGCCCTGATTATCAGTGTTACCCACCTCAGGAGACTTGCAGCAAGTCCAACTGGCTGGTTCCAGTTTGTTTGAAGGAGGCAGGTGACTCTCTTCCTCCGTGCCTTTAAAAAAGTTGGAAATTTTCAGCTATAGATTCTTAGAGGGCTGGGAATTAGGCTGGTACCTTGAGCAGGGAGCTGCAGCGAGGTTTGGTGTGGCTCTTGGAGTAGGTGTTGCTTGAAACAGCCTGCAGGCACGCACTTTGTCCAGCCCAGAATTGGGGAAGGTGAAGTGGAATTGGGAGTATTGAGATAATGAAATGAGAAGTAGATGTGTTTGAACACAGAACAGTGGTGGAGGCCTGTAGGACACAAACTCGGGAACTGGACAGCCTTTTATTTTGTTTGTTCATGGAAAAAATTGTTATGTTTTGATAAAATTATACCAGTGTGTGTTGGTTATCCCAACTGTGTCAGTCTTGCAATAAATACTGAGTAAATTCTGATTATTGCTAACAGTGGGACTTTGAGAAGAGGAATATAATGGAAAAGAAAGGCAGCAGCTTTCCAGATAGTTGTGAAAAGCTTCTTATGTATGTGTGACTGATGAAAGTGTCCAAAGCATTGGTAGTGATAGTAAATGAATGAACAAATGAGGTTAGTTTTTTACATAGCTATGGTTCTTTTTTTATTTTTCCCCTTCCTTTGGCAGTATTCCTTGTGCCAAAACTGGTATTTTTGTAATACTTCCAGGCACTGGAACTCATTTGCCATATCTTTAGCAACAGCCTAAAGAATTCTAACCTGCAAAAGTTCTGTTTGTACTTGTCAGCTTCCACTGGAAGTGAAATGTATTCACCTCTTTCTTTTTATCCTGTCTTCCCTGTGGATACACGTTTTTTAAAAACAGAGTGTCTTACCACCCTTTTTTATCACCCTAACACAATATTTCGCTGCTATTCGAAGTCCTCCTCATGGAAAAGGATAAAAGGACAAGACTGCTATCTACTCAAGGATATTTGAGTGTATATCTATAAAAATCCATATAAAATGGATATTTGAGAGTATATATATATAAAAATCTATGTAAAATAGATTAAGAATTTCCCAATTTGTATTTAAACAATTGCTGATAGGAAAACACGTTACAGTGCAAGTCAATCAGTCAGGGAACAAAATCTCTCACTTTATATACATGTAGTTGTGTAGGAGCAATGGTCACCCTTGGCTGTTCTTTACCTAGTGTGTTTGTTAAAAATAATATTTTGAAAGGATTAATCATTCTTGATGTTTCTAAAGTCATTCAGCTTTGATCACTGCAATTAAAGTTATTAGGTAAATTCCCAGTTCAGGAAAGGGTCTTAAAATAACTCAGTCTTCCTGAAAAGAATTCAGGCAGTCTTTTAAGCACACACTTCCTTCTGTCTTTGTGTACTTAAGTGCTTTCTTGGACAAACTGGTGAGTTACTAGTTCATAAATCTATCTCACAAGCCAATATATAACTATTGCATAAACCAACTGACTTCTGTGTGATTACTTCAGGTCTGCATGAGGAAAATTTTCTCTGTTGGGTTCTGTTCTGCATTGTTTTTAATATGCAAAACCAAAATAAGCATCCCTTTGACACGTTTTGTTTAGGAAAGTGAATTATCATATTAAAATACACAATAATATATTGATTTTATAGCAGCATGTTCTCATCAAGAGCCGGCTGTTGGGCAGCCACCTCTCTAATTAAATGTACCTTTTGTTTCCATAAGCAAGTGCAGTGATCACAGCAGTGACTGTACCTTTATCTAAATGTGATTCAGGTGGAGTTTTGCTGCATTTCTTCAGTTCACAGCTAGTTCATGAGAACTTTGAGTTTAGAAAATGAGAGTCAGTGCAAGTGGAATATTCTAACTGGAACATTAAGCCTTCCATGTAAAATAAAATCCCAGTGTTATGTGGAAGGTGTGAACAGTTAAAAGCTTTTTTCCTTTTGTTGCTACTTTTCCTGAGTAAACCAGATTAACTTTTTATATTAAACAGAAAAACAAAGGTGTAAAACATGACTGTGGAAATGGATCAAAACGTGACATGTAAATTATTGATTTAAAAGTCACTTTATTCCGTGTCACTTCTCTTAGGAAAATGGAAGTATCCTACCAACAAGGTAAATTTCAAGCTGAGATGCTATTTCTGATGATGCATACGTGTTTTTGTGGTTCTCCTGAGATCTGAGAAGCTTGTAAAAAATTAAAAGATAGTTAGAGACAAGGGAAGTTTTATACACAACTGTGTAGACACGTGCATTTGTATTATCTGTTTGTGTATGTGGTTGATGATGATGATCTCAAAATTGATGAGGATATTAAATATGTGAATGATCTGAGCATGGGTACAGTTTGGGTGGAGGGAGAATTGAGCAAGTCAATTTGAATCTCCATGTATAAAATGAAATGTAAATTTGTTAAGAGAATTTAGGTGATTAGATAACTGGAGTGTGAAGATATAACCCATTAGGGGTGTCATGCCAAATTAGCATTACCAGACTTTTAACGACCTCCCATTTGTATAATCCTTATTTACACTTGCACCTGATGTCTGCAACAGACAAGAGCCTGGAGCTCCTGTGGGACCCCAGGGCCACTTCAGATGCACTGGGTTGCTAAAGAGGAATATTGGGCTGAGAAAGAAACAACACTGATAATAATTTTCTTAAGGTTGGTCTTGTTCTCGGTACTGATGTTGCTGACTTCAATTGCCCTTGTATGGCTGATGTTTCTAAGCCCTGGAAAATCAAGAACATTTAAAGGAAAGCTTTAGGGATCTCCATTGGAGATTTTCCACATTCCGGCCTTTGCTGGTCAGATGAAAGTTGCATTGGCATAAAGCCTTAGGGGTGGATGAGGTAAGGATGGAACTTTGCAGCTCCTGTTCTTGTGCCATTGATAGAATTTGGTTCTGATGCCAGGATAAGAGATTCCTTCCTGCAGCCACCTCAGTTGATAGTTCTTGCTTGTGTCTCAATACAAGCATTCAAGAACTTACTTATGCAATAATGCTCTGAGGACAGGGAAGTGCTATTGTTCTTTTACAAGTGATGACACAAGGAAGCCATCTGACTTGGGAATATTAGGATGGAAGCAGTCTGTTGGTTATCAAGTTTCATCCTTATCCAAAATTCTGTGAGGAATGACTGTACAGTCAAGAAACCATTATTTCAACTGTGATTAAACAGATTATTTCTCTTGTATTTGAGCCTTAAGACAGAATGTTTTTAGGTCCCTAAGAGCTACTTCAGTGGTTCATGTTGCATCTTAAAGACTGCTTGAGACTTCTTTCATATCGGGATCAAAGCTGCAGTTCTAAAATCCCAAGGGTTAGTTCTATCCATTTCAGAAATTCTTCCTCATCACAGAGTGATGTGCTTTTGTGGGTTAGATGTCCCCACACTGCCTTTCCTAATCTGATGGTGTTTGAGTCATACTTTTCTCTGTGGTTTTTTTGTTGTTGTTGTTACTATGAAAAGTCATAGCAACACGAGAAACAAGACTTATACCCCAATTGAACTAATAAGGTGTACACACCTACTGTTTCCTTAGTAGAGAAGTTGTGACCTGGTTCTTTACATAGAATTGGGAGTGCTTTGGACCACAGAAGCTATTCATTCTATTGCAGCTCTCACTGAGCATTTTAGAGACATAAATAAACTTGCTGTGGTGACCATTCATTAAGGGTGTGGGGTTTTATAGCTTTTGCATCTTCTCAGAACATGAAAAAGCCTGTATTAGAAATGACAATACAATACTGTGTAGACTAATGTGTGATTGAATTTTTTTATTTTAAGCAGTAAAAGTCATGCGTTTTGGGGCATTTATTCAGAAAATGTACTTGTTTATATGGACTAGGTATACTCTGATCTGTACCTAAGCAGCAGACTTGCATGCATATTGTTTTTAAAAATTTTATTCTCTTGATGGGCATCTACCAAGACACAGTGATTAAAACTAAACAACCTCAGAAATGTGGAACACCATAGAATCATCATTACAAATTTAAAAAAAAAAAAAAGGAAAATTAATTACTAACTTACTGGCATCTGGTTCCTTTATTCCCTCCAGAAAAGTTTTCCTAAATGCTTTTAAATGTCTTTGGTTGTGTGGTCAAGTACAAATGTTCCATCTGTGTCACACTGAGAACAAGGGCACTGAATTTGAAGCTGGACATGTCATTAACATACACAGGTATTGCTGTGAGCTGCACTGTGCTCACTCTTTCTTAGCTCTATTTTTCTCCATTTTTGATGTAGGAATTAGGAAAACAGTGGGTTTAGTTACTGAGTACAGTGGTAATTTGATCTTTTATCCTATATCTACATATTTTTTCTCCTATTAAAAAAAAAGGTTTTTCTGGTTTATATAACAGATTTAAAGCTACACTTGGCAAAAAACCACACATGCAAGTGCTGATAAAGCAAAACAGATCCCCCCTATTCTGGCCTCTGAAGAAATGATAACTTTCATACTGGTCTTTTCCCCTTCATGGAAGCATCTAACAGATTTAGTTGAAACAGAACTAATATCTCTTGATTTTACAGTTACGTTTTCCTCTATTCTGTTGTGGGGTTTTAGTTATTTTTAATAGTACACATGAAAATCTTCTGGAAATCACGGGGAAAAAGCACAAATCCTAAGTGTTGATTTTACATCCCTGACTTACATCATCTAGGCATCTCTGACATACTCAGTGGAAGACCTGTTTTCAGTGCTTATTGCTTTTTTAGGGAAATACTTTGTTTAGGTTCCTATTATTAGAATTGCCCAATGGTAGGCACATTTGAAAAACTTTCTAAAATTAATTTTTTAATAGCTTTTAAAATGGGAGGGAGTCTAGTCTTCCTCAGGAGAGAGGTTGATTGTCATGGCAGTGATCATGAAGTAGATTTGACTGAAGGGTGACTCAGTGCAAATAAGAGAAGCCAAGTGTGGGGTCAGTACAGCAGCTTCTGTTGCTGACAGGAACCTGTATTTAATACATAAGGTAAGGTGGTTTATTTGAGGTGAGGTGTAAGTCTGAAGAGCAGTCTGGCCAATGGCTTTCATCAGCTATTGGCCATAAAAACATGTCTCACCATGATTAACCAAATGATGGTGCCTTGCTTAGCTGTAAAGAAAACAAATGTTTTTTATGACATTATTACTTGGGAATGAACTTGCTGAGGTTTTACTGACTGATAAATCACTAAACAGACAAACACGTGCTGCCTAAATGGAAGTTATAAAAATGATACTTAAGCTTTTTCCTTGCTTACTGCAGTGATTTCTCAGTTTGTCTGGGTCTTGCTCTAAATGTCTAATAGCTTTTCAGTCAGGTTTGATTTGTCTGGTCTCCATACCTCAGGAGCTTCCTGAGGGAATTCTTCCTGCATGTGAAGAACATGGAGAACGGTTTTACATGGAGAAACAGCTCAGTGGAGAGTGCAGCAAAACCAAACCTGCAGACTTCAGAGGGGATAAAGCATTCTCACTGAGTTGTCAGGAACACTCCTCTGTTCTCAGGAGCCCAGTTTGAGACTTAGAATTACACTGTCTAGGCTAAATAAGGGTATTACCTGATTTCTTTAAGGGGAAAGGACAGGTGGAAGTACCTACTTACCTTTCACTGCCCTTTGAAATTTGGACTCTTTTTTCCTAAATTTGGAATATGCAAGTAACACACAGTTGTGTTTCTCTCCCTAGACAGTAGTCTAGTATTTATAATAAGATTTCTATTAATGTTATTATGAATCAAAAAAAAAAAATTGGACATAGTTGTTACATGATGTAAATCAAGTGTGTTGTGTGGTCTCAATTTTTCATAGCATATACAACATTAGAAGTATATTAGCAGTATATTTAATTATAAGTTTACGAGTGAGACTGCCTCATTATACTAGTGTATTTTGAATATGTCTCTATATGGACAGACACAAGTTCTATATGGAATCATAGGGTCATCATTAGATTGGAAAAGACCTCCAGAATCAACAAGTCCATCCTTTGACTGAGTACCACCATGCCTGCTGAAGCATATCACAAAGTGCCACATCTGCTTGTTTTTTGGACACTTCCAGGGATGACGATTCCACCACTTCCCTGAGGAGCCTGTTCCAATGCTTAACCACTCTTTCAGTGAAGAAATATTTCCTAATATCCAACCTGAATCTCCCTTGGTGCAATTTGAGGCCTATAGAGGCCTAGCTACATTTAGGACAATAAATGAGTAAAATGCATTGTGATACAGTATTTGGAATGAAGTTAACTTTTCATATTTATGAAAAAACATGATTAGCACTTCAAATGAAATTTGAATATAATAATACATTGACTGTATATATTTCTTCTGATCCATCCTAATCTGCTGATCATGCAAACTTTCCTCACTCTCAGGTGAGGTCCTTCTATGTAAATAAGGTTCCCAGAAAATCTAACAGGACATGGGATGTAGTTGAGTTCTACTGAAGTTCTTGGAAACTAATAGTCACTGCACAAGATGTTGATATACTTTTGAGTGGTTTGTGACAGTAGAATGCCTCGGAGGAACTATGCAATGGCCAGGGCCTGCAAAATGATAAGCAAGAAGTTTAAGACATCAGGGTGTAAGGTGTAGAAAGCATTTAGTATAAACTCTGCATCTTTGGGTTTTTTCTGGTTCTTAACTATGATTGTAAAACAGTAATAAATAGGTTTAATTAATGAGAGGTAACACTATAACAGATTAATATATTCTGTAATACCAGTAGGCCAAAGAAAGTATTTATGTAATGTTAATTAACTCCTCTCGTTAACTAACATAGTTATCTTTTTTCTTTAATTTGAATTTCCAAAGAGGAATTCCAATATTTTACTTACATGTAAATGAGCACAGCTGCATTCAAAGGCACTGAGGATATCTTTTTTTGGTTTTTTTACAATCTTTGCTTATAAAGACCCCTTGAAAACTTTTAAAAGTAGTGTAATTTATACAGAAATATTAAAATGTGCAGTTGTCCATCCAGTAAGTTGCTCTGAGTGCACGCACAGCTGATGTGCTCTGTGAGAATATTTGCTAAAGCCACCTCTGTCATTTCAGCATCCTCTGGTCTGCATGTCCCTATGAAGGAAGCTTTGCAAAGTCCTGTTTACTTAGGACTAAAGTTTATTATGCTTCTGAGTAAAATATAGGCAGGCATTTTCATTGTGAGCACAATAGAGTAAGTGGGGAAATATTGTACCTGAACTGCTGGATTTTCCTGACAATCTTGGAGAGTGCTTGTGCTAATATAAATCACATACTCTTGGCTTGACTAAGATTCAACAAATGGGAAACAGAAATTATTAATTTTTTTTCAGGAAAGTTGAAGTCCATAATACCTGTTTATATTCTATCTCCGTTTTTTCAATTAAACTTAAGTGAATCTGAAGTAGCTAGATTTCGTCTAAATCCACACAGCTGAGGAAACCTGTGCTTGCTCTTTCTCTGAATTTTCACTGAGGGGCTTTTATCTCCCCCTAATCCCACCATTTCTGTCAGGACATAATCTCTTTCTCAAATTTACATTTTAATTACAAGGCCAGCTGAACCAGCTAAAATCAATAATGTCAGCATTCAGCAGCCTAACTTCAGCTGAAACCCCAGCCTCTCTCTTTCCTTCTATCGATCTGTCTTGTGAACATGGTCTACTTTATTGCTTCAGGCAAATAGGTGCCATTTGGTCAATTTAAACAAAAAAGGGGATTTAAACATTTTTATGATTCTTTCTCAGAGCTGCTATTGGAACAGTTTGAACCCAGGTACTGTACTTGTGTTAAATAAACCACACAGAGCAGCAGAATTCTTAATATGAATTTTACTTTAAAAACTGTACTTAATCTATATCTTAAAACCAAAACAAAGCATCCCCACCCTGACATTGGACACCATTCAGCTGGGGCTGTCTGCATGGTGACTCTTGTCTTTATCTTGTCTGCAAAAACAAATTTCATACACAAATATTCTTTTAAAACTCCATAATGGAGGTGGTATTACTGATGTTGTAGTGTATTTACTTTTAGCTATTTTTCTGTTAATGGTTTAAAATAAGAAATCAATGAAAAAATATTTTGCTCTTGTAACTCTTAAGAATTCCTATATTGATCTTTTGGATGTGATTTTATCTGTCTAAATGTCACATTGTCCATTTATCTCTCTTGCCTTTTCTGTGTTGCTGACTGCTTGTCACTGCTGTTCCCCTCCTCCTCCCCAACAAAATCAGTGTAGTGAACAAGCAATCATGTTTTCTGTAAACAGCACAGGAAACAAATGGAAAAAAATAGGGGTTTCTGAGATCTTTATTGCATATGCACTTTTAATATACATGCACATTTTTCTCTGAAGATGAGAGAAAAGGTGCTATCTTCTGACACAAACGTGCTATCTTCTGACTTTTTACTATTTGTAAATAGTACATATGCTTTAAACAATGCTTTTCAGAAAGTCTCCTTTAAAAAAAAAGTAAAAAAAGAAATTTAAAATTCTAAATACAATCTAAGCAATTCTACATTGCAGATACAGTCTATGACATATTCTTCTCAGTTAACCTTGTTCATGCCAAAGGGCCTGTTTGTTTCTGTCATAAAAGGAAGTTCACTTTTCCAAATACTGGTGATACTTAAGTATGGTTATAACACTCTTCTGGGTTAATTCTGCTTCACTTTGATACAAAACACCTGAGAGGGGTTTTTTCCCTTTCCAGCGTATGACAAGAGCTGAGAAGGAGCCCTGTCCTGCCCCCTTTTCAAAGGCATAAATTCAAAATTCCTGCATTATTATTTCACTGAAGTGCTGTTTTAAAAGAACATTTTTGTGGAGGCACCATTATTCCTTTTGAAGAACAAGTCTGCATCCTAATAAGTGTAATGAGATAATTTCTTTTTCTATTTAGCCTAGATATTTCTCTGCTGAGATCCATCCTTTTATATTTAATTATCACTTCCCTTATTCCTGGTCCTTCTGCTAATTTTGAGACTTTTCCCAAGGTACAGATCAGTCCTTTAAATTACTTTTTAACAATGTTCTTTAAAGCCTTGTTGACTTCAGAGAGGAAGTTGGATAACATGGTGAATGTGGTGTGTTCACAGCTTTCACAGGAGTGTGTGGAGTGGGCAGGAGTGAGTAAGGGAGTAGTAGTGTCAGGGGTGCTCAGCAGCATCACCAGCCAACGGCAGGGTGGGCTGTGGCTGCCAACAGCTGGGAGGCAGGGTCTAACCTCCAGTCTGAGGACATAAAAATTAGAAAGGGGTGATCCCTCTTTGTATCACGGTTCATGCTAACTTCAGTTCCCAGGAACCACTGGACAGCTTGAGCAGCACTGTCTTTGAAGATGCTTAGGAATCCAGCTTTGGTTTTGGAGTGTTTTCCAGAGAGCAGAACAAGAAGTTGGGGAAAAGCTGGGTTTGACACTGGATTCAGACTGCAGTGGATGTCCTTCTGTCCCCTCTGCAATCCTTCCTGCCTGTGAATGTTCAGACTGTTGGGTACTTGCTGAAGTCTTTCTGGGAGAGCTGCCAGACTGGTGCTACTGAAATACCCACTCTCAGATGTGTGTTCAACCCTGTGGGGTATCTACATGATACTCCAGTAGCCTTTTCTTAGGAGAGGTGGAATGCATCAGCCTGCCAGAGCTGGCTCTGGTCTCTTTATGGACATGGGAAAACACCAGCACACCCACATTGCATCTTGTATACTTACTTCAGCCATCTTTCTCTGTGTCATGCACTGTTGGTAAGCAGAAGGAATGTATTGAGCTGTCATGGGAGAGAAAGTAGAAAGCAGAGAAGTCTCTGTGAGAGCTTGTTAACTGCTGTTGGCTAGTAGTCTCATCCTCTTTCCTTCTCCAGATCCTATTTCCTTCCCTCATTGTTTTGAAGGAGACAGGTCATGGTCGTCTGCTGCCATGGTCATTACTGCTCTTGCCCTTAAAACGTTTCCCTTCATTGTTACCAGTAGAAGCCGTACTAGAGAGAGACTTGGGATCTCAGATGGTGTTAGAATTCTGAGTCCTCATCCTTGAGGGTATTCAGGGGTGCTCTCTTTTTTCTGGAGATAGTTGTATTCAGAAAATCTAGGAATGATACCATTTGCTATATGCAACAGAATTTAAAGGCACAGAAGCCAGATTCAAATGGATGTTTGCTTTTGTTTCTTCTCTCCTTCTGAAAGGCTCCAGCTTTCTGGATTTTGAATTAGGATTGTCACCTCTCTCTGGGGAGAGTATGTTCAGGAACTTGGTTAAACAGGAGGCTGACAGGGCATCCTTCTCAGTGCCCTGAGCTTGGAGCTTTGGAAAACAAAGATGAAATGTCATTCCCTGCACAAGGACTCAGTTCCTGATCTTGGTACTTGGAAAATGTAGACCCATATGTATCCAGGGGGTGGATCTTGATGGTTGATGCCTCAGCACCTTGACCTGTGACTTGAGTCAGCAATGCCATGGGTTGCATTCCACAGGCTAAAGGGAATGAGTGGTGCAAATGAATCAAGGTCAGAATGAATTACTGAAACACTTTAAAAGGTGGAAAGAGGGGTCAGGGTAAATATTTCTAGTTTTGTTTGTGAAAAATATGTTTTCCTCTGAAATGAAAATATTTTGTGTACCAAAGCCACCTGCCACTATGGGTCTTGCAATTTCCCGCTCAGAGGGCAGGTCTTAGGTATCACATGAGTGTTTCCTTTTCTACTTGATGTCTTGTGATACATTTAATGACTAGCAAAACAAGAATACTTCTGGATGCAGCTTCAAGACTGGCTATAATTGGGCAAGAGACTAAAAGTGACATATAATGGCTAAAATATGTTAGTTAAACTTTGGTTGCTTTTCATAAGAAGGCTGAGATAATTTGCTAAAAACTTTAGTTTTGTGAAACCATGACCTTCTTGTATTAATTTAGAGGTTTTTTTTTTTTTTTTTGAGGGATGAGACCTTGCATTTCAATAAATTATTTTATAAGAAGGCTTTCTGAGGAGACAAATACAGTCTGTTACATTAGTGTGAGGGATCTCATCTTTACAGTTTTAGCTATCATTGGCTGAAAAGTTCTTGTTTCCACTCCTGGCTAATAGAACTGCTTCTCTAGCTCAGTAGGTAGAGGCAAGTGCTGTCTTACAGCCCATGCTGACTCTCTAATCTGGCCATATAAAGTAATTAAGTTGCCCCACAGTAATTAAGCTGCTGGTGCTGAACATCAGTGCCTGGTGCTGCCCTGCAGAGGGGTTTGTTCCTCAGGTGTAGCTCAGGCCTTTACTGTCTGTGGAGCACACTGGGGGGATACTTGCTGCTTCTGCCAGCACTTGGATGTTTCCTCTTGGCAAATTGTGTGGTTTAGTATCTGTGAAAAAAGAATGTTCTCTGGATAATTCTGTTTGTGGTTATATTTAGGAATTAAAACTCAACTCAGTGGTGCTGCCCCTTAACAAATCAGGAAGAAGAAGAAGCTGTTTTGTTTTACATTCTCAATATGGTAACTGAGATTCATCAAAGAGCAGGGGTGTGCCTCACACATGCTTTGTTTTTTTCATTGGATGTGCTTCCCAGCTGTTCTGGTGATGATGGTTCCCCTTCTTATCAGTCCTGTGTTGCAGTGAATCCCCATCCAGATGTGGCTTCTCCTTGCCAGGATGGAACAGTTTCAGCAGGATTTTTTGCTGAGACACCACAAAGAATTAATCTTAGCAGACAGGAGGATATGGATGTGTGGCTTTTTTTTTTTTTTTTGCTTTCTCCTACTCTTAGATGTCTTTTGGGGCTCTAGGTGTTAAATAGTAGTGCCAGTAGTTCCTTTTTTCTATTTTACCTTAATATAACCCTGAGTATAGAAATGTTGTACCAGCAAGCAGTTGTGACACTGGAAACTTATATACAAAAAGCAGTATTGCAGTTTGGGCAAACATGTATAGTAAAATCCTTCTTTCCAAGGTGAACGAAGTAACATCATTCTTTGTTGTCACATCATGTCATACAAATTTAAAAGTTGATTTGCTGTAGTTACTCAGTATATATCTGTTCCAAAATGAGAAAAATTTCACAGGCAGAAATATCACAGAGTGGGATTGATGTCTAATGCAAACTGAGGGCTGTAAGACATGTAATCAGCACCTTGGGCTGCTTGGTCCCACTGTGAGGGTGGGAGAAGTGAGTCACTCCTAAACATCAATTTTTTTTGCAGGGCTAGAACCCCAAGCAGCTCCAAAAGCTCCCGTGGGGAAGGTGTCAGCAGGACCAGCTCCACTGAGCTCCCGCGCGCAGCCGAAAGGGAACGAAGATGAACTTGATCCAACCTGTGCAGCTGCCACACTGAAACTTATTAGAGACAAACTGCCAAAGTTACCACCTCCTCACACCAGGTTAGCTTGGGTTTAATTCTTGTAGAATCCTCTCGCTCTTGTGTTTATTAGTCATGACAGCACACAGAAAAGCATTCATGAACTAGGCAGGCTGCTTAAGGCTGCCTTGGTTTCAGTTTGAAGTAACATTCATTGCTTAATATTTGGGATTTTGCTGATGATTGCACCAGGATCTTAAGGAATCTTTTACTTCCTGATTAATTTACTTTTATTTGGTGTAAATGGCCTTTATGAAAATATACTGTTCCCTTCTTTGCTAACAAAAAATCATATCCCTATTTATTCAGGCGTTTTTTTTTTTTTTGCAGCTAAACAGAACGTATCCTAATACTGAATTAGCAACTAGTTTCAACCATCTCTTGGTTCCCCAATAACTTTAGCTGTCAGTGCTACCTGGAGGTGTGTTACAGTTGTTCATATCTGTTGTCAATCCTGTTCAAATTTTAGTAGACCTCCAGCCTTGCCTAGCATTTATCTGGGATTTGGGATAAAACTGGGAGTCACCTACTTAATGGCATTTCCTGGAAAGACACTTCTGCATTGGCCAGGAAAGCACCCAAAACCTAGCAAACTGGAATGTAATCTGAGAAAGGGGCTTGCTTCATTAGAACTCCAGAGTTTGGAGTATTCAGGTGTACATTATGACTTTTAATCTTTAAAAATTTAGTGTTTCGGTATGGTGACTAAGACTGTGAAGCTCTGTCAGTAAGAGTAATGAATTCTGTAGTGGTATTGCATGATGAGTGTATTACAAGGTGGAGCTTTGTCAACAAAAGAAAGACTTTGCAATCTGTGTCACTGCCATGCAAACATGGGCATGAATTTACCATAGTAAGTTCTTTATAAAAATGATTTCCAGTACCACATCTGTAGCTCCTGCCTAGATCTAAGGTAATATTAGTGTCGGTCATCTGAAAAATCTAATGAAAACAAAGAAAAAGTTGTTGTGATCATTGCTGTTTTCTGTGTTGACTTTTCATCAATTTTCTCCAGTAAATCTGCAACTCCTGAGGCAGCAGCCTTGGAAGATCCTGACGGTAAGAGAAGAAAACTAGAGGAAGAAAGAGCTAAAGCTCCCCTCATGCCTTTTGGATTAGATCTTCACTACTGGGGAGAGGATCAGCCAAGTGCTGGGAAGATTCTCAAGTAATGCTCTTTTTCTTTTAAGACAAATTAAACAAATAAATAGATTTACTTGTACTCAGAGGTCATGCAGTGGGGTGACTGCTATTTCTTTTGATAATTACTTTTCTCCTTTCCCTTGTGTTGTAGGACCCATAAACAAAGTCAGAAATTCTACCTCTAAATGTTATTTGTTTTGAGAAGATGTGATACTAATTAAATATCCTTTGATGCTTCAAAGCACACTTTTTTTCTGCTCTTTTCATGTGTGCAGCATGGAATCAGTTACTCCAATTTAAGTTGGCACCTCATTATGCAAAGTGCTCTGCCCAAGTGCATGATAGACATTCCCTCAGCTGGAGACTTTGCTGTCTAAATAAGTAGCAGGTGAGGCAGGAGAAAGGCTGGGGAGGTGTCAGGGATATTTTTCCTGACTTTACAGAGTGGTAGCTGAGGAAATTGATATGCTTATTCAGTCTCACAAGAAAAAGGTGGCAGTTACAGGATTTGAATTCAGATCTTTCACTTGCCATTCTTGTCTGGGAAGGTTTTGTGTTTGACGAGTCAGTGCTGACTTAGGGAAAGCTTGAGCAGTGCTGGGGAGAAGAGCTGGTAGGTATCCATCAGAACTTCTTTCTAGGAGTCAGTTATAAACCCCTTTTAGTATTTTTAAATGAAAGTTGGGATGCAAACTCTTCCCTTTATGTATAAGTTTCCTTTAAGTCCACCAGAACTTTACTAGCAGTGTGTACCAAACCTGGCTTGAAAAAGTCAAAAATCATTGACTGGCTGGGTTGCAAATGAAGCTCTTATATTCTTAGCAGTATCACTGTAACTTAGTTTGTTTTCTTACCAAAACAAATTGAGAAAAGCAACCCATGATCACAGAGTTTTAAGACAGTGTTGGCAGAACAGAACAAAGGGAAATCTGCCCCTGTACCAGACTGCATAAAATGCTGAGTATCCTTTAAATTAGTGAAAACTGGTGCACTTGGATAGATAACAGTGCTCTGCCACAGTCACTCCAAGCTTTGGGTTCCATCTCATGTGGTGTAGGCTCTTCAAAACCTGTAAAATGGTTAAGATTTTCAGCAGGGCTTTAAGAAGCATTTGTCTGTGATAATGCCAAAAAGGAAGTAAGGCCTTATTTTACATTGCAGATGAGTTACTCAAGTCATAAGTGAAATCAGAAGCATATTTCACTGCCTGTCTGCTTTGTGCTGTACTGTTTTATTTTTATGCTTCCCAATAAAATAGAGGGCACATTTCTGAGCCTTGTAGTCTATAACTACAGATATGCCAATCTAACTAAAGATAATTTAAGTAACTCTGCACACACAATACCATTGACCCTGGATATAAAATATATTTATTGGGAAATTAAGATAGTTATTGGCCAACTCCTTTACCTTTTCTATATGCACACATACTGGCTCTATAAGATGCTTAGGGAAAAAAAGCAAATTGGAAAACAGGCAACACATATGGGATGTGTATGGAATTTGAATTTTTTAAATTTGAAGAGGAAAAGTCTTTCCACTTCACTTCCTTAGTAGTATACTTACTTAGTCATAGCATTTACAATAAATTAAGATTTTGATAGTGAGAATGTAGCTACCAGGAAGATGATTTTCCAAAGAAGTTTTGTTTAGCTGGTAAATGGTGATCCATCACCTTCTCTAGAAAGTGACAGTAACTGTGAGCTCGACAAAAGTTTGGGCTGAACAATTTTCCCTACTTCTGCCTTCACTCACACAACTCATTAAACTAGTTTAAGAACTCTTAAAATGAGTTTATGAAACTATAGTAGTACTTTATATTTCTTTTTCTTGGAGGGGTGGGTAGTGTATACAGCACAGTGTTGTACTGTGTAGAGTCTGCTGTCAGCAGATTGGTTTGGATAGCATGGACCTTCTAAACTCATCTACCCTCCTCCTTGAATTAAATCAGCTTACTCTTGGGAGCAGAGTAGGACAGTTGGTGCAGCACTGGCTCTAGCTAGGCTGTTTGAATTAGCCCATTTTGCACTTGCTTCAGGATCTCTGTAAGCATCTGGTTTTAGAGGTTACATCTATTCAATTTTTTTATAAGTTTCCCATCATTTTAGGACTTAAGATGTTCATAAATTTGGTGAAAGAATGCAACATTTCTCCAGTAGCTTGTCTTTCTTTTAGATTTTTGTTAACCATTATTTGTCTTGTATTCCTCCTCATGTATTAAAGCCTCTATTATTTGGATCAGGAACACTCTATAAGTGTGAGGTGTTGATCTTTTTTATCTTTTGGTTGATTATCTGTTCCCCTTCTGATTCATCTTACAGGTGTTTTACTTGTCACATGCATAATTTTTTTCAAACAAGTAGCTGCCCTTTTAAAATGTTGCTTAACTTACAACAAGAAATCAGAAAACTTTGGGAATTACCACTGTGTTTTTCTTCTCTCACCTGCTTGTAAATCACATTGGGAGAGAGTAAGTTATATGCTTGTAGGAAACAATAATATTTATTAATATCTGTGTAGGAATTAGGCTATTTTAAATCCAGTCCTCAAATACTGATCAATGATACATAGAGTAAGACATAATTTTAATGGTTTTTTTTACATTTGTTGGATGCATATTTAAGGGAAGCGAGACAGAAAAATGATTAAATAGAACTGTTTCCTGATTGGAAAGGTTGGCATGCACAACTGTTAAATGCTTCTTCATTCTCATGTAACTGTAATTTGATAATTTAGAGGGGGAAGGAAGTTCAGACCACCAGAGGACACTAGAATTTTACAAAGAGTTTCTGCAAGACTACCATGCACATAAAAATCCTGCATGGTGTCTTTTTAGGAATGCTGTCCCCTCTGTGTGGCTGTAGAGTTAGTAACACAGAGCTAGCAGTCAGTCTTGTTTTCAGCATTGCATTGAACTAAGGAAATAATAAATTTATTTCATTCTTCTGTTCATTGTCTTGCCATATAATTCCTGAAGCTGAAATACTGTACCATTCAAATGTTAGACTAAAGTCATACTCATATATTAGAAAGACTCTTAGGGTTTGGGGGTTTTTTGTGTATGCTATAGTTTGCAGAAATGTGTAATTGAAAACTTTTTGTATAACCAAAAATTGTGGAAACATATTATTATGTTTAATGCTGAACTGAGGTCCTCTGGAACTCTTTTGCTTTTATGTCCTAATTTACCAGAAGGAAGTTATTTGTACTTTATACAGGTTAGTATTTATCTGGAACTAACGAGGTATATTCAGTGAAGAACTTACTGGATAGAATCAGTCTGTTTAGTAAGGATTCTACTTGTTGAACGTTTTTCTGATGACTTGGCAAATCATGAAGATACTTCAAAATTTGCTTAATCCCTTTTTTAACCTAGTTCTAATCTCTTTACATAGTTTTAAATGGTCAGCTGTTGCAGTAAAACCAGCACCTGTATATATTGTAGGTTGCTAAGGTCAGGTATTTTCCTCTTCTTTTTTTTTTTTTTCCCCTTGTCATCTGCTGAAAACTTGTTTAGATAAAATTCATCAAAACTCTTCAGGCCCTCTAAAGTAATTCTTTCAATTGCTGGCTTATGTGCCTTGCTGAATTGAGATTGGTGTGACTAGTGAAGCCAGTGATCACGGATGTATGGCTCTGTGGTCCACAGAAGGCAAAGTCTCAGAAGTAGGAATGACATCCAAGGATATGAATGATGGAGAGGAATTGGATGTGGATAGAGAAAATCCTCTCAAATAAGTCTGGAACTGATTGGGGGGAAGAGCTGTGTAGAAGAAAGGGATTGTAAAGTGTCCTTTGTGAATTTTATGTCCTTATTGAGACATTTATCATTTGGTATCTCCATTTTGCTTGTAATAAGCAGCAGACATAAAGGCTGGATTTTTTTTTCCCTTAGTTTAGCTGTATTTTTTTCCTCTTCAGATTCATATTTCCTTAAAGTTTGGGTGAGATTATTGTTGTTTAACATCAGATATCTTAAAATTAGATACCTAAACTTAAACTGGTCACGCTAATTTTTTTCCATGATTAGGAGAAAAGAAACATTTACCATCAGAGAGACAGTCATTGCCTTCTAAGATTAGCATCTAAAATGAGTCAGGTAATTGCCCTCTGCTCTTGCCTGTTTCTCATTACAGAAATGAGAAACTTGGCAGCTTAGAGTGGCTAAAATGAAATTATATGAATGCTGTTGAGAAAATTTGGAAATACTACATCACTCAAGGGTCCTTGCTGCCCTTCCCTCCCACTCTCTATGTCCACTGACATGGCACTGATCTTCTCTGTATGTTTGCCTATATGTGTCTGTAAATATAGGTGAGGTGCCTAATTTTAAAATAGATTTTCAGTGGATTAGCTGAATTTCCTAGAAGAACACCTGCTAATTTTTCAGACTTACAGGCACTGTAAAGGAGAACCTGGAGGAAAGACTCCGTATAAAGCTCAGCCAATTGTTTGCTCTTTCCCTTGATCTCTGTGTATTGCAACATACTCTGATTTCAGCTCCTGCTGCTGCAGGAGTACAGTTAAGATCAAGCTGTTTCTTCCTTGATCTGTCTTGTGTTTAATCATAGAAGTATTTTGTTATGAACAATGTTAACTGCAGAATTACAAAGTTATTCACTGAATCTGATATCGGATAACTGACTCTGGATGTGTGATCATGAACTAAAGCCAAGTACTTGTAATAGCTTAGCAGGTTAAGCAGGAAATCAATACTAGAGAGACTTTGGTGATATTTTGAAAGCATCTTCATAATATAGGAGTCATAAGAAAGACTGGTAGAGTCGTAGATGTTTTTTAAATTCACTAATAAAGCTTCCCATCCTTTCACATGTGAGTTCAGCACAGGTTGATACTGGCATCTTTATGTGCTTTCTTACAACTTTGTGGGTCATTTTCATTTGTTGTTTTCCCAGATTTACATCTGAGCATCGATTCTGGGCACCCAGTGAAGTAGAGGAAGAGGTGGAAAATAAAGAAATAACGGAAATGTTAAAAACTAGATATATAACATTCGCTGGCAAGTTTGAGCCAGTGAAACATAAGTGTCGGGCACCAATGCCCGATGGGAGTCTGTGTGAAAGGCAAGATCGGGTTAAGGTAGGCATCAAGTTACATAACTTCCAAGATCTGTGCTGTCTGAAGGAGATCTCCCTAAAACATACACATAGAAGCTTATTTCACGTTGTAAATATAGCTCAGGGGAGTGGAAGAACTCTGTGCCTGGAGAAGTACATTGCTAATATTTGCTTCATGTGGGAAACAGCCTTTTGGTAAAGAAGCTGTAAACATTTAAAGAACTCTTAAATGTTTTTGGCATTCATTATAGGTTATTTGTATTTTGTTTATTACTGTGATGTGTGAGTACCTGGCAGTAAGGCAGAAATGGGTATATTTTTGCTGAAAATTTTTCCTCGTTTAGGGGCATATTTGATATTAACTGGTTTTAGAAACTTACATGTTTGAGGGGCAGAGAAGCTGTATTTACGAATTGGGTTTTATGAAAGCTAAATTCTACACAGCCTCAAAATTATGAGTTTTGTTGAGCAGAACTGGTTTGCTTAAATACTTCTAGTATCCCTGTTTTTCCTGTATTATCTGAGATTGAAGGATCTGAATGCATGGAAATAATTTAAATGGGGTTAGTGTAAACTATGCAGCATTGGTGCCCTATTTCCAGACTTGACAGGATGTGCTACCTGGTCTCTTGAAATAGGATATTTGTATCAAACAGACCTAATTTCTTTGAGATTCTGAAGATATTAAACACACGATGTTTATAGGATTCTAATGTTTTCTAAGGGGAACTGGGAATCAAGTGTAGTTTTGTTGCTCAATTCCAGTGTCCGGCTTTAAGCTGTGTTGAATAAAATGTAAGCATTTTATTTTCATTCAGAAGTTTCATGGGGGTTTTTTTTTCCTCTTTCTTTCTCAAGTGCCCTTTCCATGGAAAGATAATTCCTCGGGATGACTCTGGGATTCCTGTGAACGCAGAGGACAGAGCCAGAGAAGAAAAGATGAGGTTTGAGAAGCAAGCAGCCCAGCCAGGTCTGTGTCTGCATAGCATCTTAAAAAAAAATTAAAATTAAAAAAAGTATTAGGCAGAGGTGGGAGATACCTGTTACCTCTTTCACTCTTAACCACATTCTCCCATTTACATTCCAGGTGATTTTAATTTGCAGCTCATTTGCTCACATGATGAACATGGGTACATGTGTGCACAGAATAAGGTTAACGTTGCATTTGTGCTTTATTTCCAGTAGTTACTGTAATGTTCCCAACACTGCTCAGACAGAGGAGTTATAGCCTTTGTCTTTAAGGAACATGTTTATCAAGGATGATTAAACCTATTCCCTGGGAAATGCTTGACAGTAACTGTTCCATGCTTCTGAAAAGAAGTCATCAATATTGCTGGTACCTAACAGTGGTGATTTATGCAATATAATGATGATATTATTGGGATCATTGTGTTCCCAGGAATACTGGGAGAGGATATGTTTTGTCACAATGTAAGAACTTGTTTTTCCTGTATCTGTTCATATCTCTTATAGTCTATATTTCCCATATCTACAGACTTACTATTTGTGTTTTAGAAGGAGAATTTTTGGCCTTGTTATGCTGTGCGTCTGTGCAGCATTGCTAGAAAATTCTCTGAGCTAGAGAAGTGCTCACCTTGGGCTTTATTGGCATAATAACTAATCTGCAAGTTCTAGTAGGGATGTTTGTGATGGGCTTGAGGAAGGCAGCAAGCAGAGCAGTGCTGTCTAATTGTTTACATGTTACTGTGCAATACTCTGGATTTTGATTTTAGGCAATTGTGGATGGGCAACAAAATTAATGGCCTTCTCCTTGCATCTTGGCTACAGCTTTCAGGTGTAGAGGGGAAGGCTTATCCTTCCCCAAGGTTATTATTTGAGCATTTTTAGGCAGAGTGCAGCTCTGGACTGCTAGGTAAGGAGTGCAGGGAATGAGAAGAACAGCAGGCAATGAGTACCTGGGCAGGAGGACTTCCAGGGGGAATAAGAGACTTCATTGCAGTAGTACAGCTAAACTTCATTAATGATAGACAGAAGATACCTGGGGGACTGCAACGAGGAAGGCACTGAAGTTGATAGGCTGCAAAGGAAGACAGAAGAGAGGGATCTGTCCAGCAAAGACATAGTGTATAATTGGAGGGGACAGATTTGTTTTCAAAGCTTTTCTTTAATCTTCCATCTTCCAGCAGGACTTACTTTTCTCTGTTTTAAACTATTTATTCTAGGTAAGTATTCTGCATTCTAATTAAACTCACCCATGGGCATTTGCATTTTGATTTCTTATAGAATACTCCCTTGAAGGAGTTAGTTCTCACTTAAGGTCTGACTGACTCAGTGTTTCAGAGTTAGACGTATTAACGAAGTTACTGAACCTTCAATAAAAGCTCTTCTGATCTGTATTCAAAAAGGTCCATGTCGAATTAATGTGCATTTAAACACACAACTGACCCACCCAGTGTCCTTTAGTACTGGTTTGGCCATCTTTGAGTGACCGTGCTTGGCCATTAGAGCACCACACCACCAGTGCAGCAGTTACTGAACACCACCTGGTATTTGCAGGTGTCAAAGTGCTACTTTTCCAGGTGGTTTCCATCCCTGTCCAGGTGGAGTAAGTGTTTTAAACTGGCATCCAGCCAACAGCAAGGACACTGTTGGACTGTCACAGCGAAACCAGGGCAGGAATGTGGATGTTGTGTTGAAAAGGAAAGTTCCCAGCTTGGTTATGACAAACTAAAACTAGCAAGTTAAACTAGTAGGTGTACTTGAAATCTTGAACTAGAAACTAATACTCTGGTATAAAAATCACTTGCACTGAAAAATATTGATTCTTTTTTTCCCTGTGAAATTGCCATTGCTTGAGGCTAGACACAGTATTTATTTTTATTACAGTGTCAGCTTGGTGTTGTTAGAGGCTCCTCACCTCTGGCCCACAAGGATGTGTATGTTAGTCCCAAACCAGTGTTGGCATTGCATTATTGAGTGTGGTTGTTAAGCTGAGGTGTCACACAAAGGTCCATCCCATCTGGCTGGGGAAATACTGCACAAGCTGTGGCACTTAATTTACTGGACAAAACCTTCCAGGTTTCTAAAGCCATACATATACCAGATGTCACTAAATACTTTTATCCACTGCTTTTTGTGGCTTTCTTTTTTTCCTGTGCCTCGCTGGTTTTATATTTGCTTTATAATATTTTCATCAACCTTTGAAAATGGCTTTTTGTTTGTTCGAGGCTTGTGGTTTAGAGGGGTGTGTTTGGTTGGTTTGCACTGATGTTTGGATTTTGGGGGTTTTTTTATTAGAAAGATCTTGGAGCAAGTCTGAGCAGTGTTGCCATGGAAAATATGCAAGTGGAAACCCACCGTACAGGGAGTGCTTTGGTCTTATGATTGACAACAACATTTAATAATGATGACAGTTTGAAAAATGTTGGAAAAAAAAAAAATTGGGGATCAACTGTGGGGTTAAATTGCACCAAAATTCTTCCTGTATCTCCTTCCTGCTGGATGGTAGGTTTATTTTTATCTTTATGTGATTAAAAGGGGGAAACAGTTATATAAAAGTAATGTAGGTTGTGTGATAATGACTATGTTTTGACAACGCTGTCATTGTTATTATGGAGCATTTTTTTTATCTTAGTATAAAATTTTAAACTCTAGCTAATGTCCACAAAATGGTGCTTTGGGCTCTCCAGTCCTGAAACAGTGAATCAGGTGGGATTACGCTGACCCACTAATCTGCAGCGTTCATCCTTTTCCAATAGTTCACACACAGGAGCAAATTAAGTGCCTATTTTTTGTGTCAACCCTGAAGAGTATCTGGTTTTTCAGCCCTTAGTGACTTGTTAACAAACAGGTATCAGGACAGGCTGGTGCAGGCAGGCCGCTGGCCACTCAGATGTGAAATAGCATCTCTTTACTAACTACAGTATTGATTCCCGCCTACCCTTGCAAACTGTGTAATTTTCTTTTCCCTGCTGCTAAACTCAGTAACAATGTATGAAGAGCTTTAGGGGCCCATCAATGCTCAAAAAGCCTGCTCTTCCCTGGCATTCTATTGATTTTTCTCAAAAGCTTTTAAATTGCTCCTTCATTTTACTCAAATGCTCATTTCATCTCTACTGGATGCCGGCATTTTTTCGTTGTGTTTAAACAATTGCTCCATTCATGGGGTTCCTAAACTGTGACGCCTTCTTATTACTGGGAGATAAACTGTTTAGACAGTTTTCCTTAATCTTGGATTAATCGTTCCTGTATCTGAATTGTGCTGTTCTGTATTCCTTCACTTCAAAAAAAAAAAAAAATAAAGTCTGTGAGGTCTTATGATCTATCAAGTTTACGTGTTCCATTTTCTCCCTTTTTACCTCTTCTGCTCAGCTCTTGAACAGCTTCGTTTTCCTCCTGCTTTTTGGTGTGTTGGATTTTAATCAGTCCTTGCTTTCATGTATGATAGTAGGTTAAATCTAACTTTTCCTTGGAAAATTGCTCTGGTATTCCTTAACACCATGTTCTTAAGTGAGAACGTTGCCTCTGACCTTCCTGAAATGTTGTTACTGGTATTTGTCACACTCAGGGACCATGTTGGTGTATAAAAGAAATTGTATAGTCCTTTAGGACTGTTTATTTTTCTGTATCTACAAAGATGTTAAGTAAGAGTAGTAGACTTTTTGTCTTACAATTTCTGAAGGCTGACAAACATGCAGGAAACTGTGATGAATGACTGACAAGTCCTGTTGTTAAAATACAGATTATGCTGAGTTTGGAGCATGTTCTCTTTGAAGTGATACTTCCTACATTTTTTTTCAACCTCAAAATCTTTATAATTCAATGCAATTTTCCTGAATTTCCCCCTTGCAGATGTCCATCCTCCAGCCACATTTTTACTTTGTTACCTTGTTCTGATACACAAGACTACACTGAAGGTGAAAGACCACGGCTTCCTCAAAGTTTCCAGTCTAAATTGTTCATGCTTTTTCCCGTGGTGGCATCTAGGATCAGAATCCATTTACAGTGTATGGCTGGATCCTGAAGCATTAAGGTTTTGATAAAACTGTAAAAAAGGGTTTTGATTAGATAAATTAACTTGTGCCATTGTCAAGAGAAGAAACTTGATTTAGATAATTAAACTGAGGAAATGTGGGATGCTTAGAAAGTAGTATCTTTTTTAGATGCAAAATGCGGCCCATGGAAACAGGATTGTTTTGTCCTATTCAAGAATTTTATTCCAGTTCATGCTTTAAAGCAAATATTATTAATGCAAAAAAGTCACAATGTTGTCACCCCTACTCTGCTCAAAAGTTGACATATTTCATTTTTTTTTAGGTTTATTTTTAGGCTTATTCAGAATTTATTTCTGGAGATAAGTTCCTCAGCTACATTTTTGGCATTTTCAATTTCTAAATAATAATCACTCTGTTTATGTCACCTCTCCTACATGGAATATTTTCCTTGGAATTTTGCTAGTATACAACTGCTAAAACTGGATTTAAGTTTTCCTACAGAACAGTTTAACCCACAGCAGCCAATAACAGGTACTCACCCCAGACTGGCAGGGCTTTTTCATCAAGATTTTGGCCAGCTGCTTTATCCTCCCCTTCCCTTGTGTGTGCAACTTAGAGCACAGTGAGTCTGCCCTTGTCCAGTGGTGACAAGAACCTGTTCCTTAGGAACTGCAAATCCTCCCTGGGTTTGGAGTTTCAAAGTCCATACTTTGTCTTTTAAACAGAGTGGAGGGATCCAGAATTCATGAGAGAAGTTGAAGCTGCTACAGGACTGGATCTTGGTTCCTCTAAAAATAATGGGAAAGGACAGAAGAAGAAAGGGAAGAAGAAAAAATATCCGAATCTGACAGACCTGAAGCAACAGGCGAACACTTCTCGTTCCCGGCTTGAGAAGAAAGTCTTCAATAAGTAAGATGCTCATGTTCTCTCGAGCCCGTTAAATTACTGTTTCTGTTTTGTTTCAACAGTATTTTCTGTTTCTACATTAACATGCACTTGCTAAACAGCTTTCTTGGCTGACTGCAGAGCAGGAATGTCTTCCATATGTCTGAAGGATAAAGAATAGCAGGTACTGATGACTAAGAGAGAAACCATTTCTTTTAGAATGGTTTTCAACTCATTTACAAAATTTTCCTATGGAAGACTTTTTTCACCCTTTCTCAATTTTTTTAAAATCCTTTAATTGCTGAGTTGGCTGCTCTGGATGATCATTTATTAATCAAATGGATGATACTTTATGTGTGCAAACAGTACCGGAGCTGGAAAGATGATGATGTGTTCTGAGTGACACACCTTACAGCATCAGATGTGCTGTAGTGGTGTAGGTGGAGGGAAAATGAAGTTTGTCATTTGGAAAGCCTAAAATGGACTGTCCTGAGCAGAACTTCAGTTAATAAAAGAATCCATCAAAACCCCTTGGCTTTTGGTGTGTAGCAGTGCCTTGGCTGTTGCCCTCGAGCCTCTGGTGTGTGCTCAGAGACCTTCCCAAACTTGACTACTGCTGGGCTTCCCTTCTCCCACTCCTGGCTTTACTGAAGGGCTAGCTGGGCCTCATGCAGAACCTTCCAGTCTAATAGGGACACACAGGGATCCCTTCCTGTGTGTTATTCAGTGTCACACTGCCATTGCACTTTCCTCCTCCCTTACTGAGAATGTGCATTCAACTGTTTAAGAAAAATATTCAGATCCCCGTTCACTTAACCCCTGCTGTCTTCTGTAAGTATTAAGGGCTGGAACTCGCAGGTCTCTTTGCTGTGTAAGAGTTTGGGGATGATTATTCCCTGTACCATAGACATGTGGTCACAGTATTGTTCCCTCCATGGTGCTGTTTCTGTCCATGGCCCTTTCCTCCCAGCACATGTGCAAACAGCAGCTCTTGGCCTGCATTTAGCTTCAGAAGAAACTGTTTGTGTGGGGTTGGCATTCATACATATCGAACCAACGTGTGTCCATGACTTACACACACATAGATGAGTTAACTTTGATTAACCTTAAAGCAGGCACACCAGCTCAGGTGGATGTGGGAGCCAACCAACCATCACTGAATGGGCTTTGGAACATACAGTAGCTCCATGTGTCCACTCTGTTATGCCATTTCTGACGTCTGTTCTTCCTCAGATGTGGCTGCAACATAAATTTGCCTAAGCAAGCGCTGGTCTTTATCAAATGGGAAGCAGCTGCAACTTTTTAAAGAGTTTCACATGTCAAAAATGAAGTAGTCAAAGGATAGTGAAAAGTTGTCAAATCAAAAAAGCAAAATTATTATTATAAAATCATTAGTGGTGGGTAATTCCCTAAACATACTCGGTGAGTTCAACACTGTCCAAGGCACAATATTTTTTAAAACTCTTTATTTTCCTTTTTCTGATGTAATGGTTATAGTAACAGAGCCAAATCCACGTTGCTTTTAGTTGCAGAAATACCACAGTTTCTGTGAAATTCTCATGTCACCTGGTCTTAGTTAGAACTCAGAGACCTACAGTTCTAATGATCAGAATTCCATGTCGTGGTTTACTGTGGTTTGTGCTAATGATTTTGAGTGTGTGTTAGTGCCAGGCATCGGGAATCAAACCTGTCATGTTTTTAATAGGTTTCATGCTTTGCAGCACTAAACAAGATGATAACCTTGGCTCCTTATAACAACCCCAAATTACTTGAAATGTATAGGTGATAAACCCAGGCTCTAGTCTGCCAATAAAGCTAAGTGAAACTGCACACAGATCATCAAAGTGGGATCTCCTTTCATTTACAGTATCGCACAATCCAGTGGTGCTAATGTAAAACCTACATGACATGAAAGTGTCAAGGCCACTCTGCACTGCTAAAGGCTCACTTTTCTCCTGCCAATTAGGTAATATTTGAAGTGCAAAACCATGACCACATTTTCCTTACTCTGGTAACTTTAATTGGCAGAATTTTGTTAAAAGTATAACTCTCCTGAGGTGTTTTTTCAGAATGTTGGTTTTCATTGCAGTTGCTGCTGAGAAAATCTTTAATCCCACCATTTAGAGCATTATTAAGAAGAAACCTCTGTTTTCAGATGTTTCAAAATGGCTTTTGAAATGAAGCCATTACAGAGAGCAGTTGGCCAGAACTGAAATCACCTTCTTTTGGAGATAACCATGGGAGCAGAGCTGGAATAGCCTGGAGGGCCTGATCCTGAAAAAGACTGGGGCACACTACCAGGTGCACATCTTGTCTTCATTTTACTGCACAGCTTGCCATGTCCTCAGAAGTGATAAAGGCAGACTGTGACACCATAGAGTCTGACACCACTGGACCTGAGACCATCCACTTTGTGTGATGGAAGTTGCCAGCTGCATTTCTGGTGTAGGAATCAAAGGAGACATCAGTCCCTGCCATGTTCTTCAATGGACAGAGTCCCACAAACCAAGCCCGTGGCTGCTCTACCTCCCACGTTGGCAGAGCGTCCAGGTCTTTACCTGGAGATGTGTTAGGAGATAACTTCCTTCATAAACAGAGGCAGGGTGACATCTGAGCACACCTGCAAATATCAGCCTCAGATCGCTGAGCTTTTGTTCCAGAGGCAACAAAAGTCATCAGTAAAAAGAATCCGGGCAAGAACAAGGCAAGGTGCACTCAGCTGTGCACAACAGTGCTGAGTTTCTGAGGGGGCAGATTTTCACAGCAGAGCATTCTCTTGACTGCTTCTGCTGCCTTTTTTTCTGCTTACTCCTCTGGATTTGTGAACCCATCCTCTGCCTTACCAGTTAGAGGATATACAGACCTGCTCTCTCTGTGCCTCTTATGACAATCTATTCATGCTGCCTAGGCATCATTTTTCCTCACCCTCAAAATCTCAGCTGTGTGATCTCCACTCAAAAGGTTTGTGGAGGGAAAAAACTGAAGTTTCTCCACTTACTCAGTTGAGAAGTAGAGCAGTCCCTCCCAAAAGAAATCTCTGGGTACCACCTTCACTGGGAGGAAACAATGGCAGCAAATAGGGCAGCAACAAGGAGGCAAGCCCTCGCTGGTTTTAGGTGCACCAGAAAGCTTAACAGCTCCAAAGTTCATTCCTTCATTTCCTTTTTTAATCTAAAGAACATTCCAGAGCCTTGTACAAGCACAGCAGGCACTGCAGAGGGCTCGAATGCTTGCCCATCCTGAGGCAGCAGAGATCCCATTCCCGCTTTTTATAAGATATTGGACACACTGTCCTGACTGTCTAAACTCTAGGCACTTCTGCAGCAGTAACCTATCTCTCTGCATGGATATACACAACACTGTCTGGTGTCTTCCCAAACTAGTGTTGTGCTTGTGGATTAAAAGTTGCTGCTCAGAAATGGGGATGCTGCTGGTGTGAGCAAAGGAGTCTTTAATTTGGCCCACGTCTGATAAAATGCGGTTTTTACTAACCTGTGAAAGTTCCTAAATGAATTATAGTTCCATGAAGTGAACAGCAAACCCTTCCCTCACACAAACATTCTAGACTGAGGGTTGGATTTCATAAGGGTTTCTGGGTATTGGTTTTTTAAGATCCTGTTAGGTACTTTTAGTTATCATTTCCCTGAGAGCAGTTAGGTGCATTTGAAGATCAAACTTGCTGTGTGTGGCTATCAGAAATAATGCTTGGAGGATGGAAGGCATATCCATTAAACTGAAAGACTTGAATTTGTTTACTCCTGTTAATAAAATCATTGCTGAATTAAACTATTTATATTGCTGCAGCTAATTTAGTTAACAAGACAAATTTGTTCAGCCTCATCAATGCCGTGTTCAGAAGCTTGGTAGTGATTAATCATGGTTCTTTTTTCCCCCCCTCAACATCCATAAACATTCTCTGAGATTGCAGAGACTCAATATAATTGTTATTATTTTTTTGTTTCTCTTTCAGAGGTGCCATGAAACGGGTCGTGAAAGCCATGAACCGGGTGGACCAAAGAAAGCACGAGAAGTTTGCCAACCAGTTTAACTATGCACTGAATTAAACTGTTCATCGTCTTTGCCCTTGAGTGCAACTGCAAAAAAACCTTGATCAAAGATGTTTGTATTTATACTAAAATACTGTGCAAGGCACATTTTTACAGGGGTCGTTTTAAAATTGTTTCCAATTTTAACTTATTTGATAGTGAACATTAATTTTGGCAAAGGTGTGGTGGTACAGAATGGAATGCATTTAACAAGTTGATAATTATTTGAAATGTACATGAAATAGAGATGTTTTGTGACTTGTACTCTGGGTAAAATCTTCACATTTCAGGGGTTGGTTTTTTTCTTTCCTAAGGGACTCTTGTAGTTTATCCTTCCTTTGCCAGCATGTGTGTTTAATTTGCCTACACGCTCATGCCTTCAGAACAAAAAAAGATACCTTAAAAACAATTAGATTTCTACCACAGATGGCAATGCATGGAGTGTTTGCTCAGCCTACTGTTCTAGAAAGTGTGCCACAGCAAGCAGCACAGTGGTTCCTGCAGTACTTCTAAAAACCTCTTGTGTACACATTGAAAAAATGCAAATGTCTTCCACTCATGAGTGGAGTAGAGTTTGATTTCAGCTAATTGAAATTTGGTAGCTGTGGCACAGATGGAAGCACTGAAATGACACAGGTCATCCTGGTCTGCTGCTTGTCTTCCCAAGATCATGTCCCAATATCTTCCAGAACTACTCCTGGAAGGTGTGTTGTGAAAGTCTGTAGAAATATGCAGAATGTGCTCCAGTTTATCTGCTGTCAAAAGAGCATGAAGTGAAAGTATGAAGTTTAAAAAAATTATTCAAGTAGCTCACTGTACTAGTGAACTGCCTAGCTTGGATCAGTTACAATTACATTGGGCTGAAGCCTGAGAGTGTATCTGAGGATCCAGATATAAACACAAGCATCTGGACTCCTCCAATTGCAGAGATTTAATGTGCATACTGAGATCAGGCAGCGGGATCCAGCGTGGGTTGTAGTTCTTGGCTGGGTCTTTAACCAGACCTCCCAGACTTGCTGTGCTGGCTCTAGTCATGTCTTGAGGAGAATGAATGAAACATTGACAGTGATGCTCTTGCGAGATTTCATACAGCTTTAAGGGTGAAGGAAATGCAGAGAGCCAGGAGGACAGTGTCTGAAAATCAATTTCAAAGTGAACTGCAAAAGTCTTTAATGAAATGCTGAATACAAAATGGATTGGATTCTATAGCTCACCTGCTGGAGGTGTTACCTCATGCAGACTACAAGAATTAAAAATGGAGAAAATTTTAACAACTCAGTGAAGTTTCTGGCCACCTCAGACAAAAGCTAATTTAAAGTTCTGCCAAATACCTTCTGACTTGCAAAAGTATTGCTTAGAAAGCAATTAATGCTGAATCTGGGTAGTTTATCTTGCGAGAGCTCTGCAGTTTGGAAGACATTTTGTTCTTTAGCACAGGTTGATGTACTTTTGAACTACTGAAAATAATAAAAGGCCAAAATTTCAAATATTATCTACTGCACTGGAAAGCAAAGCCACTTCTGCTATGAGTCTTGCTAATGCAACAGTGAAGACTTCAGATGAAAATGTAGGTAAGGACAAACCAAGTTCTTCATCAAGTCAGTTGAATCAGCTTCTGAATTGACTTGATTTCCTATTAAGGACAAAGTCACACAGGAAAAAATATAAAAAAAAGACCACACATTTGAATGTAATCCTGGTCATTGGATGCTTCGATCCCCAAACAGTCCAGAAGAAACGGACACGTGGTGATTAATATTCCAAAGAGCCACAAGGGTCACTGTGCCACTGTTCCAGGGATTCTTGAGCCTGCACAGGCTGAAGGTGTTAAATTATAAATTCTGTTTTCTCTGCTCCCTGTGACAAGAGTGGGGATTTTGTATTTTGTGGTGACACTTAACCCTTCTTTGCTGGTTTAAGCAGCAAATGTCAGCACTAGAAAGTTTCCAGCAAACAGTAAATGCACTTTAACCCCTGGAGTTCCCGTTTTGGGCCTTTCATAAAAAGCCCAGGGACTGAGATTGGAAATAAAAGTGGTAGAAGTCTGAGGGGGAAAAAAAAAAAAAGTGTGGTTAGTAAGTAATGCTCCATTATGAGCAACCTGGTCAAGTGGAAGGTGTCCCTTCCCATGGCAGGGGGCTTGGAACAAGATGATCTTTAAGGTCCCTTCCAACCCAAATCATTCTGTGATTCTATGATGCTACTCAGTCATGTCAGTTCTAGAATCATGAGCTAAAACTTCCTCTCTGGACTCACTTGTCTAATCTGCTTGTTCCTATTGTGTCACTATATGCTTTCCACCTTTCCTTATTAAAAGCACACATGCATGAAAGAAAAGTGTTTTCCTCCAGTGCCTCTTTCATGCAGAAAGAGAATTTGCAGAATTAAGGTTTCCTGGCAAGTGACTCAGACACAGGTACCTGGGCTTTGGGCCAGGTTGGTGGCCAGCAACGACTTTTTCTAAAGCTCTTCTACTTTTCTTTTTTTTTTCTGCCTTTTTTTTTAATTTTTTGTTGTAAGAAGTTCCCTTGTCAGGTAAGGAATATACTCAGCTGGATACAATTTTTTTTTTCCTCTTTCTGCCTTGAATCAAGACAAACCATTGACCCTTGATAGGAGAATGTGTTGATCACACATCCCCTGTAGCACTGCCTTTTTGTTAGCCTGGCCTCTTGCCAGCGTGTATCTTCCCCTCGTCTGGTGTTTGACAAACCCTTCCCCTCCTATGTTAATTATTGCCTCTTTTAATCCAGTTATTTCTCCAAAAGAGCAACTCAGCATATGTACACACAACAGATGTTGAATTTTGTCGCTTAAGCATTCTCATTAGATCTGGTCAGACATAATCCACAGGGTTTGGGGGAGCTTTCTCCCTCTTCCTGGGTGTAGCTGGAGGAAAAAAAATTAAAAAGGCATTGATCTCCAAAGATCCAGTTTACCTTCACTAAATAGAAATCCTTTTAAGTTCAAAACAGAACAATCTGCTTTTTAGATACATCACATTGCTTGTGTGTCACTTAACAGCAGTTTACAAATTTGAGGTCTCTGAGCTCTCTAGTTCTGCAAACCTCTTAATTGCTCAACTGATTGTGCAACATTTCTACTGGGACTTTTCCTGTGCTCAGGGCTTCTGGGAAAAAAAAATAAATACAAGTATCATTCACATAATCCCTGTGTGTGTTTTTGTCTTTCTAACTGGGACACCTTTGCAGTTGTACTTCTGCCCACTGGGGGTACTGCGTGTGATTCCCAGGTATCTGAACACCTTGGGATGATTTGGCCCTTGGAGTGTTGTTAAGATGAACAGTTGTAATGCAGGTTGAACACTGTGTGTCCAAAGGGACTTGTGAGCTGTGCTGATGCATCTAAGTCATCCTTCTTTAACTAGGGCTGTTTCAGTGGTAAAACAAGAAGTGAAAGCAAAGACTTCTCCATGGTTATTCTTACCTGAGAATATGGTTGCATCTTCCTAGGAAGGAACCTAGGAAGGCTGGAAGGAAAAAGACTGTGGCATGTATGGATTTGGTGCTGTTTAAGGTTGGAATGAAGGGTCTGGCCCTCTATACAAAGTGCTTAGTGACATAAGTGAGCTTGGTATGGAGCTTCTGAATAAAAGTAATCCTTCAGCACGTGCCCTCTGAGATTACAGGGGTGAGGAGTCCCTACTCATCTTTTGTACAATACCCTGTGATTTCATTTTCTCTAAATTTAATTGAGGCTTGGCTTTAACAACCCATGTCTGGCTGAAAGAAGATCTTAGATATTACATTTAAAGGATGTATCTGGGGTTTGGGGGGTTTTGTAAGCAAAACACACATGGGATTTGTAAGCAGTTCTGCATGAACAGTAGATCACACCACATAGAACAGTTTGCACGTTGGGGAAGGCATCAGTGAATCAAAGCAGACATTACTGAAAGAAAAAAACATCTTTCTTCTGTGGAAAACAAAATAAGAACCTGTTCCATTTAAAGTGGCTGTGGAAATGGACAGTAAGGGTGTTCCTAGTTACAAGGAGCCTCTAGGCAGCAGCAGGAAGTATTGAATCTCAGGAGCCAGCCAGGAAAAACCCAATTCAGTGTGTATCACAGCAGTTCAGCAGAGGCAGATGAGCCATCTGGTGGTCTCTCACGCTCTGCAAATGCCTGGCTGTGGTGCAACTGTGTGTGGAGCTTATCTAGTGCTATTAAACACATTCGTGCTTTTAATCATGGAGGTGATACAAATTGTCTCTGTAGGTTATGCATCAGAAAAGGTAAGGACATCTGGATGTTACAGCAGTACTTTAGTGATGAAAATCAAATGTTTAAAACCTTTTGGGATGCCTCACACCCCCCAAACACACACCTTTAACAAAGTCACTGATTTTAAACAGGCAGTGGAAGTCATAATGCACCCAACAGCTTTCCTGCTGGAGCACACGTTCAGGAGGTGCAGTTCAGGTCCCTTCTTGGCCTCAGAGGTGGCAATCCCATGTCCTGTCTCAGGGGACAGCCCAAGCCACTGGCAATTTAAATGGAAGGGAGCTGGTAGGAGACATTTCACATCTCCTGTTTTCACGTGGGAACTGAAACTGAACCACAGTGGAGCTAAAAATACTTCATGTAGGAAACTAGACAAAGGATAAAAGAGAGCCTTGGAGATGACAGTCCCCAGACTGAGGCAGGGAGGGCTGGATCTGAATCCTTATTCCCTTGACCCCTGCCAGTAAAAACACCACTGAGCTCCCTCATAGATACTGTCACCAGCTAGATCATCCCTCAGGACTTCTTGGACACTGAAGCCTGAAAGAAGGGTGTTATTCTGGTAATTACTGGAGAGCAATTTCTCCATGTGTCTGTTCTGGCATGCACTGGGACAGCTACATTTAAATATACCACAAACAATTAACACCATCCTGCTCGTGGGTGAAAATAACACTTGAATTTCCATCTGCAAACATGAAAGTTCTGCTCCAAGCAGTGCCCAAGGAAAACTCCACACTGCTGGGAGTGCAGAGGAAAGTTAATCCATAGCAAGGTGAGAGAAAAAACAGAGTAGAGACTCGAGGCATCAGGGAGAGGTGAGTCAGAAGCAGAAGGTGAAAACTGGAAGGGGCAATGGCCTTCCTGAAAAGGCACCATCACACACACCCAAACAAAAACCCTCAATCTTAGTAACAGAATCAGCCACCAGTCACACTTACCTGAAGGTCCACTGAGAAAAAAAGCAGGTCTGGAGCCAAGTCAGCGATGGGAAATCAGGATGAGGGTCAGTCAGCTACACAGCCAAGCACAAAACAAGCATCACAGCTCGGGAAAGAGACCCCACATAAATGCAGTTCCCCTGCAACCAGCTGGAGGGTTCGAGGTGGAGGCCCTGGGTAGGTCTCTCCCAGTTTAGCTGGTGCCAAAGTGCTGCAGCTGTGCCACATCAGCACAGTGCTCAGACACCTGCCAGGGTGTGGGGTGGGGACACCGAGGAGGATCACACAGAAAGGTGAAAGGTGGTGAGAGAAATTAGAGCCTGCTGGTACATTCAGAGTCATAGCACCATCCCTCTTAATGGATGTGGTGAAGGTCCTATTTCCTATTACAAAATCCTCCAAGAGGAAGTGGAGGTATTAAGAAAGAGGGTGGGAAAGGCCTCAGAGCAGCAGCCCCAGATCGAGACCAGTCTGGGCTCTCCCCATCCGGCAGCACTGGTGACCCCTTCAGTGAGAGAGGTGCATCCCAAAACTTGGCATATCCCCTGGAAAATACATGTGGATGAGAGCTGGATCTGCCTGGCAGCTGGACAAATTGTGACCCATGGGATAAAGTTATTGTTCTTCCAGCTGTGGGAGTTGGATGCTGTCCCTGAAGGAAAAGGAGAGAGATCTATTAATTACTCTGGTTTCTGAGTTGATGCTTTCCCTCCTCTTCCTCTTCTTCAAAGCTGATTGAGTGTAGAAAAAAATAGATTCATGTCTTTGTTGAGCCTTTCCTACCAGCTAGGTCTGGGTAGTACAGAGCCTAAATGTAGTCACCAGCTCAGGAGGGCAGTGGGGGACCAGGCTCTGCCACACTGGGAGGAGGGCACAGTGTGTCTGTGCTCGTGACAAGGCTGCACCAGAGCCTGGGCAAACTGAGCTGGGCTTTATTCCAGTGCAATGTTCCTCCATCTCTAAATGTCCATGACTTAAATATTGTCGTTTGGCTTTTTGGGTAGACTTCCCCTTGCTTTTCTGCCTGCCAGCACCCTGAGCAAACCTCCGCTGCTCCTGTGCCAAGTGCTTGTATGTTTTTGCATTAGCATCAGGAATCCCCTCTGTCAAGGGGTTAAGGAAAAAGCTTATTAAAATTGTTTAAATGTGGTGTTAATTAGTTTAGATGTAATGAGCAGCATTAGGCGTCTGGTTACTTAGAAAGGGGTTGTTGAATAACCATTTCTGCCGATGTTCCAATTTGCATAATGACAAGGTGCTGGCATTGCATCCACCATTAATTTGCTGTATTTATAACACCATTATGGAGCCACTCTTATCCTTGCACACTGTTAAGGGTATATGGAAATATAATATATGATTCTGCTTGTTTGGAAATTGCTTCTGGATATCTTTGAGTTTTTGTAATAGTATTTTTGGCAGCTGAAGGCTAACAGCACCAGGAGGAGAGTCTGCCACTTGGGCAGAAATTAAATGTTGCTTGCATGGGTTTATTTTCCCCGGTGCTGAAGCAGAAACAGCAAAGGCGAGTGTGATCAGGTGAGCTGCAGAGCGTGCTCAAGGCAAACACAGTATTTCACTCCAAATCACCACTACAAGGCATAATGCTGGTGCTTGAAGCCCCAAAGAGCATCCTTAATCACAAATCTCAAAATATTTAATAGGTCACAGAGAGTGCAGCTTGGCACTACAAACTCTCCTTCAACACAAGGAGTCGGAGGAACCCTACCAGCAGCTCTTCCTGCACTTCTCTTCCCCTCCTGCGGTTTCTGGGAACCAAGGCAGAGGAAATAAATCTTGTCATCCTACCTGTGTTACAGGTGAAAAGACAGGAAAAAGTCCCCATATGAGCAGGGCAAGTTCTTGTGATGTATGTGTGTGGTTGAGGGAGAAAAAAGAACAAAGAAAATGAGCAATAATTATTTATTTGTACTAAGGTTAGTAGAACTATTTTTCTTCTCTTGAAAAAACAGCAGTTTACTGAAAGGGGTGAATTCTTACTGTGTCAATCATAATAATCTTTATTATGTCATCCCACATAAACATTTCTGTGACTTACGGTTCTTTGCTGTGGTGTCATCCCTCCTGCATTGTCACTGTAAAATGTTCCTGGTGTGTGTCATTGCAGAGAAGAAAATCTAAAAGATGTACTTTAAAATTAAGTCTAGTACTTTGGGTACAGCTAGCTAGTTTTAGTTAGCTGGACACTTGTCTTGTCATGAGATTAAATTAGAAAATCATATACAGATATTGCCTGACCCTGCATGCCCAGACTTACGGGTGCTGACCATGCTCTCTGTGTCCTGGGTGTTTCTCTATTGATACAGGGTGCATCCACAGGATTCCCAGCATCAACAGGATGTCTCCTGAATGGGCAGCTGCAGGTTTCTGAGGCTGTGATAACCTGTTCTAAAACTTATCCTGTATGAAGTCACATCTCTGCCAGACAGCATCAGGAAAGGGGAAAGAGCTTTTACCGCCAGTGTTATTTTCACTGTGACAACCCTGGTTCTGTCCACTTGAGATGTCTGTGTAACACAAGCATGTGGTACAGAACGTGAGCGTGTCGGCAGAAGGGGAAGAAGAGGAAGAAAAAGCACCAGATAGAGAAGAATGTGATTTATGTAATAAACTATTTATGTAAACCCAATTTGTGAGACAAATTGATGAGGATCCCCTTTGTTTACTTGCCTGTCCCCTCCTTCCTCAGGGTCCACTCCAGTCTCTGCCTTGTTCTACCTCCCAGAGTCTGGAAAAAAATCCAGTGTCGGAAAAAAATCTTTCTTTCGTTTGCTCCTAAGAAAGGCTCTACAACAAACATATTGGCTTGTTTACTCTTTGAGACACAACACAACCTGAAGACCAGAACTGCCCAGACATTGTGAGAAAATGTTCTTTTGAGTATTTAAACTCAGCAGTGTCTGAGCAGAATTATTTTATCATGTAAAGAGGAGTTAATGGATATTTGCAATATAGCCAACTACAAGCAGACATCATGGTGTAATTTTGAGAAATGGACATAAGTTGCTACAAACAAAGCTTTATTTTTAGCATTTTGTTTATGTAGTATAGGAGAAGAAACATGTAACATGACTGTGAGTTCAATCTGAAACAGAAGGTCTGTGACGCATGTCAAAAACCTCCAGGAATTAATTTTAAAAAGTAACTCACTACACCTACATTCCCTGCTCAACTGGAAATAACACATGGAGTTTGGGGAGGGGTTATAATACAGAACTGGTTTCTAATGATTTGGTGTAACATCATTGACTGCTGAGTGTAATCAATGACACAAAATATTTCAAAATATTTTCAGTTCTCCCTTAAGCATTTGGAATGTACCCTTCTGTATTTATGTGCTTTTTTTCTGTTATTTCAATTATAAGATATTTTACTGTTGTTTGAGTAAACATGAACAACTGAAACTTGTTAGCTGAAATATATGAAGTAAATAGATGTAGTTTCCTTTTCTCTTAACCTCATTCATTCATATAGTGAACAAGAGTAAGATGCAATTAATATGTGAATCTTTTCTCACTAATACAAGTTTGCACCCTTGGATATAACATTTACTTCATGGGAATTAGTTGAAAAATATGCTGATGTCCCCGATCATCTTTAGTATGTGCCAAAAATGTCACTTAAACACACTGAATCAGACTCCAAATGTGCTGCTCATTTTGCCTGAGCTGAGACTTTGTCCTCAGGCAAACACTTTGTTAAATGTCCTCTTGAATGTGTTCTGCATTCTTAGTCTCCTAACATTAAATTTTATGAATGAATAACAAAGTAATTAAAAAAGAATTAGCTCATGGAACGAACCAGAGCAAACACCTCCTGCTTGTGTCATAACCATCATCCCCTCAGTCAGTCCATTCTACTCACTCTGTACCAGGGTGTCTGTAGCTCATTGATGACTCACTGAAAACAAGCTGCAGCCCTTCAAAAAGCTCTGTGCAGGAGCACCAGGCGTTGTGTGCAGTGCAGCAGGTACATCAGGTAGGTACCATATGGGAAACGGCTTTTGGACCTTGCTGGGGGGTCGCTGTGGGGGCTTTGGGGGCTATCTGGTAGGACCAACCTCAGGTTGCTGCATCAAGCCCAGTTTCATTCTCCTAGAGAGCCGGAATGTCAGCGGGCAGGAACACGGGGGATGGAGTCAGGAGGTTGTTCAGGCAGGTGAGAGCATTTTGCCTTACGGGGGGCTGAGCCTTCAGGTCAGGGATGTTTCTCGACAGCTGCCCTGTGTCAATACCGTCCCGCTTCTCACTGTCAAGTCTGTAACCACACAGTCTTGATCCAACACCACAAACCAGCTGCAGAGTCGTGGTCCAGGGGGCACTGTTTGAGTTTTCAGCTCTTTGGTGCTGATTCTCTAAATGCCCTCTGCAAACGGACCTGTGACCGGAGGGTACGACGTGCCCTGCACCTCTGCAAGGGCTGCACGCCGGGGAGGACACACACTAGAACTGGGGCTCTGCAGTTCTGCTCTTGAATTCTATGAGCTCAGACCCCTGGATGAGGCACTCGAGCAAGGGTTATCAATAACTTCCTAAACTATGCTGAGAAAGATACCTGCGGCTCTGTTTTCAGCAGTGCTATAAAATGTGAGAAGCCTTGTTAAATCGCGTTTAATGACTGGGAATCTCAGCCTAACTGATTCCTTCATCCAGCAGCTGTGAGTAATAATACTCACATGAGCAGGTTTCACTGGCAGGACGCTAACAGACCTGCAGTAGGAATATCACGTTCTCCGAAGCTCTGAGCAGCTCCAGTTGGAGCCGAATTATTTCCCCCTGGGGAGAGGGGGAACTGTTTGGAGCTCCCGGAGTGCAGAGAGGGGTTGAATTGTCTGTTCAGCCCTGTCGTGCTCCACCTGAGCTAACAGTTCGGCTGCTAGTTGCACTTACTCAAACCTGGCAGGCAAAGGGATAGCTGTGCAGTGTGAGAGAGTCTCCTGAGTATCTGTTTCCCAGTTTAGCTGGATTTCTCCTACCAGCAAGAGATGTGCAGAGCACACTACTTGTAAGGTTTCCCCTGAAATTTTACTTCAGAACATCTTTTATCGTAAAAGTTCTTATTTTCGCAAATGCAAATGAGTCTAGTCCGAGACTTCTGGCGCTTGTACGCTTCTTCTCGAGGGGAAGCGAGTACCCGGAGCATCCCGCATCCTCCCCGNTCGCAAATGCAAATGAGTCTAGTCCGAGACTTCTGGCGCTTGTACGCTTCTTCTCGAGGGGAAGCGAGTACCCGGAGCATCCCGCATCCTCCCCGCGGCTCCCGCAGGCTGACGGACCCCGCACCCATCGCGCCGTGGAAACCACCGACCCTGCGGGGATCTGCACCGTGGAGCCGGCTCTACTCCCCCCTTGCCTCTAATATCAGCAATCGCGACAGAATTTATTTCCACGGGAGGGCTGAAACGTTTAATTTCATTCTGGACCAGGTGTGCGGGAGCGGGATGAGGCTGCGGAGCGTGCGGATTAACGCGATCCCAGACGGGGCCAGGCTGAGGGGTCGAGGGGGGACCAGGGGGAAGGAGCCGAGGGAGGAGCGAAGCCCGCACACCCCGGAAACCCGCGGCACCACGCACACCCCTCCCGCCGGGCAGCGACGCCGTGGCGCCTGCCAAGCCGGTCCCCAGGGGAGGGGGATGCGCAGCGCTCCCCAGAGTCGCTCCGGAAAAGGCTTGTTCCTTAAAACTTCCCCGAGGGAAAAAAAAAAGAAGAAGAAGAAAAAGAAAAAAAAGCCCCCCAAAAAACCACAAACACCAAAAACTAGTGGAAAATGAGAACTCTTCCCCGGCGTGTGCTTTGGGGTCACGCACGGAGTTGGCAAACAAGGTAACAGCGTCCCTGGGCCAACGGGAGCCACCTCGAGGTGCTCACAGCTGTTATAGACTTTTTCTTTGAAATTAAAATAAAAAAAAGAGTAAGGATTATAAAAGTCCGACTTCGATACGAGTTTAAAAGTAATCAGCGGAAAGGCGATGGAAAGACTACTTTATTTTTAAAAGTGGTGGAATTTGAAAGAGCCGACTTACTAAATTTACATATATCCAAAATATTGGACTCCTCGTCAGTGGAAACAAGGCAGAGGTGTCGGATTCTCTCTCTATATAAATTTTCTTTTTTTTTTTTATTCTTAATATTGCACAAATCGGCAAAGCCAATTAAGAAATTACAAACAAGGGAACTAAGAAGGGAAATACCCTCTCTCATACAAGAAGAATAAAGTTTTTTTGCGTATAAGAAATACGGTCTCAGAGTAAACAACAAAAAAAGGAAGATGCAAGACATCCCTCTAAGCGTCTCATGAGCCAGGCGTTTTCCTCAGGAAACTTGTCTTACAAAGATTCAGCCGAAAAACAGGGACTCGCCAGCACGGAAAGCGCCGTTTCCTTAGAGTTTATTGATTGATTTAAAGTGTTTAGCAAACAAAGTGCTTTCTTTATCACCTCTTGCTCATTACTCCCTCACCTTATACATTAATTACAAAGTTAAAACTTTTTTTTTTTTTTTTGTAACAACCAGAAATATACAGAAATGGTTAACGTAAAAAAACCAGCCCTGCGCCCCAGCAGCTGCCCCCGCCGCCCCTTCCCAGGCGAGATTCCCTCGCCCCCGCGGGTCCGCAGGGTCTCAGCCGAGCTCGGGGGTTGTTCGAGAGTGACGTCTGTAAAAAATATCCTTCGTCACCGTGAGGTCACGGGAGGGAGCGGAGCGTCGTTGCCTCGGCAATGTCGAGGGACAGGACCGATAAGTTCTCTGCTTTACCCTGAGAGTCAAATGGGTACATAATATTTTCTTTTTTTAAAGTCTTTTGAGTGTGGCCAGACCAGAATAAAAACAAAGTCAAATAATAATAATAATAATAATAATAATAATAATAATAATAATAAAATTAATCAAACCCACATAGCAACGAGGGACGGTGAAAAAATAAAAATACAGGTAACAATGATTTACATCTACTTGTATGTACACGGGGGAGGAAGGTTTTCCTCCTCCTCCTCCCTTCAGCAGCGCAGTCCGGACACATCGCGTAGAAAAAGGGCCGTAGAAAGGACGGAGGGCGGGGGGGCCGCCCCTTTGCACCCCCGGGGTCGGTGGCAGCCGGGGGGCAGTGGGAACACCTGGCTGTCCCTTCTCTTCCACCCCCCCCGGTGTCGCTGCCAGTCGGTTCTTGGTTTCACCTCTCGGGAGCGGGGGGTCGTGCGGTGAGCGGCTCCCCCGGAGCCCGGCCGGATGGTCCCGAAGGGGCACAGCGGGAATGGGTCGGGAATAAGGAGGATGAGGAAGGGGCGTCGGGGCTTATAGGTGCGGGGTGTAGAAAGCCGGGGCGCCGTAAGTCTGGGACCCCAGGACGAAGGGCGAGAGGACGGCGGGGCTGGGCAGGAAGGGCAGCTGTGCGGCGCAGACCAGCCCCCCGGCCGGGTGCCCGGCGTAGCTGCCGGGGCCGTGCATGGAGAGCGGGGCGCCCATGGGCGGCGAGTGGCTGAGCGGGCTGAGCCCCCCCGGCAGCGCCCCCCCGCCCAGCGCGCCCCCCGCCCCGCCGCCGCCGCCCCCGCCCGTGGGCGCGCTGGTGTCCGCCCCGGGGTTCTGCTTCTTCCACTTGGTGCGCCGGTTCTGGAACCAGATCTTCACCTGCGTCTCGGTGAGGCTGAGCGACAGCGCCAGGTTGAGGCGCTCGCACACCGACAGGTACCGCGTGGACTTGAACTTGTTTTCCAGCGCCACCAGCTGCTCGTAGGTGAAGGCTGTCCGCGCCCGACGGGGCTTGCCCGACTTGGAGTCCGAGCCCGTCCTCTTCCTCTTGGGCTTGGCCTGCGGGCCGGGCTGAGCCCCGACGGGCGGCGGCGGCGGGGGCGGCGGTGGGGGCGGCGGGGCTGGGACACCCCCCGGTTCGGCCGGCTCTGCTCGGAGCGGCCCCGGGTCGGGCTCTCCGGGAGCCGCCGGGCCGGAGCTGCCGCCGCTGCTGCTGCTGGTGCTGCCGCTCTCCTCGCTGCACAGCTCCTCGTCGTCCGGCAGCTCGCTGTCGGGGCTGCGGCTCGGCCGGCTGCTGTAGTCCAGGTCGCACTCCTCGGCCTTGTAGAGCTCCCCGTCCTCTGCGGACAAGCGACAGACGCTGTCAGGGATCGCCGCCCGGCCCCCGGCCCCGCCCGGCCTCAGGAGGAACCGGTCTCCCCCCGGGATTCACCCACCCCGTATCCCCGCGGCTGTCGGGAAAAGGATGCCCGGCCCTCCCTGGCTCTCCGCCCGCCGTGGGGATGCGGCTGGTCCGGGCCCCCTGGCTCCTCCGGCCCCCTGTTACGGGAGTGGCCTGGAAGCACATGGAGAGGAGCCGGGGCTGGACTGGGGACACATGGCGAGGAGCCGGGCAGAAGCGGCCAGGACAGTGGTTCGGAGCCGCCTCCGAGGACAGCCTTCACCTACGAGCCTTCTCTGCAGCCCTGGGGCAGAGAAGGGGCTGTCCAGCCCGGCAAGGCTTTCCCAGAGCTGCCCCTTCTCAGCTACCCACTTTCGGCAAGAGCTGGCACCGAGATATGGCCCGGGCCAGGGGATACAACCCCCTTCCCACCGCCACCAACGCGTCCACAAAACAACCGGTGGCTGGAAAAGACTTTGGGAAGACAGCAGGGTGGGTGGGTGTCCCCGGGACGCTGGAAGGGACGAGGAGCAGCCGGGGGCAACCCCCGCCCGGGCCGAGCCAGCCGTGCCTGGGATGTCACAGCGCTTCTAACAATTTTAGTGACGGAAATCTCCGAATCGATGGGAGGTTTGCTGGTTTTTGCTCTGGCATTTTTAACCCTTCCTGCGTCTGGTTTGACCTCTTGTCACTTCCCGAAATGGAAGTATTAAAGTGGAGTAAATACTTGTATTGATTAGCAGAGCAGATACAAACTTAATTAAACTCATTTTGTGCAATGTACAAACTAGTTAACGGTCATTTAATTTATTTGGGTTTATATTACGCTCCAATTAACTGGTCTCCATCGGAGAACAGGGTAATTATCCGATATTTAAAGCTATTGGACTTCTGCTGACGGTTCTGTCATTATGAAGCCTAAAAGCAAATTGCGTTTTCCGGAGAACCGGCTCCTCCTCACCCCGGCCCGGGCTCCTTCGGGGGAGCGGGAGGAGAATCCTCTCCACGGGACGGGGATGGGGGAAGCCCCGCGGGCAGGTCTGGGGCAGAGGCCTGTGAGTACCGTCTTTTTTAGCCGGTGCTTTCAGACACTCCTTAACTTCCCTCCACTCTCAACGGGGGAGCAGCAACGGGAACCCCTAATCAAGGACTCCTTTAACTTGGTTAACGGAGATACATAAATGAGAAATGAATCGCTGGTCTGTCACCTTTATCCTGTCCGTAATTTAGTTGGTTTTAATCCTCAAAAAACCTGAACACACCTCAAATTTCGTCCGTATCCCCACATCGGACCCTCTAAAGCCCATGTGTAAAATTAAGGGTGGTTTTAAAAGTGTATTTTGTTCAGCGCACTGATTTCGGATAGGGATGGTTTAGTAGGAGAAAAAGGGGTAGAGAAGTTTATGGTAGTTCTTTTCACCCGGAAAATATCCCTTAATAACTCGGGGTTCATGAGGAGCCCTTTCCAGCTTTCTGTTCAGGTCGGCGCACGGAATTAGCGGGCGATCGCCGCCGCACAGACGGGAACCGGGTCAGTTTTCTCCCAACCCGACCCCGTGAGTGCAGACGAGTGTCCTGCAACCTGTAGAACCTGTTAGAAATTGCAGGGCGTAATTTTTGCAACAACAATTAATAAAAAGTGCGCGTAGCTACCTCTGCGGAGCAGACCCGGGGGCTGAGCGCAGCCCCAGCACTCACACACGGACCGGACCGGGAACCCGCAGCTGGCAGTTTTGAGGTTTAATTTTCCCTCTAGGAAACCCTTGCCGTAGCTCAACGAAATTTTTTTTAGACAAAAAAAAAAAAATGCAACGCGAATAGAACTGGCGACGGAGACGGACGCTGGATTTGCCGGTTTTTTTTCTGGAATATGTTAAATGGGAATTCACTAGAGACTTTTACCTGATATTTTTGACATTAAAATAGTTTTACGAGCGGCGAGTGACGAGCGCCGTTGCCACTCTTCTTTGGCCAGAAAGCCTTTGCGTTTTCCGGGGGTGTTGATACTTTTCTGGCCAGAGCTACTTTTCGGAACACTTCTCCTACATTAAACCACCACTTGAACTAATATTGATTACGATAGGGAAAGAGAATAATTAAATTTCGTGATTTTCGAGCAGTCCCAGACCTATTCCTGACCGTTGCCATAACATTGAGGCGACGTGGCCGAAGGGCTCCATCGGAGCGTCCGGGGAACTTGTCAGCGGGCAAAGCGCACCGCGGCGTGGAGCCTCCAAGGGTATTTATTTTGAGAGAAGGGATGGAGTTGCATTTCTCTCCTTGTCTGGAGATAAAAGTGTGAGATTAGCGATAGGCTGACCTCGTCAGTCTTTCTGATCGCCCAGATCTATTTAATATGACAAAAGTCAGATGAGTTTAGAGGAATAATTACTAACCCAGCTCCGCACTGCTTTAAAAAATGTCTTTTGAATTCTATTAATGCCCCGTTCCTGCTTTTGCCTTACAGATGAAAAATGCGTCAAGGCTCGGTCTGGAGCAGATTCCAGACCTCTTTTGCTGACTAATTTTAACTGACAGAGTCCTGTTATGGCGGGGTTGGAAACCTCCGAGTCCTCCTCTCCTCCCTTCAGACACAGAGAAATTATTTTTCCTTAACCGAGAAGTTTATCCCCCGCCGCCCACTGCCCCTTCTGTCCCCTCTCAGGACATGGAATAACTATTTCTATTTTTCACAACAACCGTCTTTTGCCGGAAACCCTCTGCGATCCCCAGAGTCTCGGTGTTTAGAGGTGAGAAAGTTGGGATATTTGGACCCAGAAAGAAAAAGCAATCTAGAGCTTGGGTCGAATGCAATTCCCGATCAATAGCGAGCCCTAATAAGTGTAATAGGTTTTAATCGAGTAATTATCCGAATTTTGACCCTATAATTTAGATGTTAGGGAAGAGTTTGCAAGGTGCTTGAAAGAGATATGCACAATTCGATAATAGGATATCGATCCAGGCAGTCCTACATGCCACTCTGGGGCGATTTTCCCCATTATCCAGCCTCTTTACGCTGCTAAGCACATTTTACCTTAAATGTAATCGAAGGAATTTAATTGTTTTTCCAGAGATAACCAGCATTTTGTCACAATTAGTCTGATTTGTCCTAAAAAAGCCAAGGGGAGAGAGAAAATTGAATCTGTCGCCCAGAGCAACGGGCGGCAGCGGCGGGGGGAGGACAGGAGAGGGGTCCAGGGCTGGGAGAGAGAGATACAAAGTCATAAAAGCCTGCGGGGACCCAGGCGAGATGGGGGTACGGAGGGAGGGTTTTCACAGCCTCGAGGCTGAAACTCCGGCCCACCGAAGCCGAAGGAGCAGCTCGCAAGTTCGTCTGAGCCGGAGCTCGCAGCCACCGCTGCCCCTGCCCGAGAGGAGGAGGAGGACGGCGGGGTCCCTGCCCGACCCAGCCGGGCCAGCACCTCCAGGGCTGATCCTGCCTCCCCGGGGGATGAACTGGGCGAATAGACCAGTGTATCCCCGCTGAACTCCTCAGACAGGCGGGGAGTGGAGCCCGGCCGGTGCCGAGCTCCGGGAACCCAGCCCGGCCAGTCCCGGGGTGATGCGCCCGGCTCCCCGCCCTGCCATCCCTCAGCCTAACACAGAATTCCACCTCTCCACATCCAGCAGCAGCAGCAGTGCAGGGCGCATTTGTCCTTCCCCAGCGCCCCGGCTCCCGAGGCTGCCAGCGGGGGAAGGATGACCTGTCAAAGCATGCGAGCCCCTTGCTCGGGGAGCTCGGAGGGGCTCCGAGCCCCCAGACCTACTTACTGATCAGCTCTGCGGATTTCTTGCATGCGTCGAAATCTTCGGCGAGAGCCTTTTGCTCGACCAGCTCCGTCCCTGAGTCCTCGGGCTTATCCTCCGCCCCCAGAGTGAACTCGGTCCCCGCCGATTTGTACAAGCCCGCGCACTGCCGCCGCTTGCTGTTGAACTTGTTAGGGTCCAGGATGTCGAGCACGGAGAAGGAGGTGGTTCTGTGCACCATGGGCAGCGCGGCCACTGCCCCCTCTTGTCCGGGGGTGTTGCTCTGGCTGTCCCCTTGCCTGTCCCGGTTGGCAGGGCAGTAGAGCGGCAGCTCGCCGCCGGCCGAGAGCCGCTGCTCCCCGCGGCCGTCCATCCCTTCCCCGTGGCAGCCGCGGGGCTCCCCGCCGATGCCGACTGCGGGGGCTGTCACCGCCGCGGCTGCCGCTGTCGGGATGGAGATGTCACCGACCTTGTCTCTGCTCACATTCATGACTCTTTGCAGAGCCCCTCTCGGTCGCAACTTCTCCCCCCCCCCTCCCCTCTTGCTCTCCCCCTCCCTCCTTCCTCCGGCGAAGTTGATCTGGAAACTCCTCCCCAGCACCGCTCCGGCTCAGGACGAGCCGCTGCCTTCAGCTCCCCGGGGCTGCGCTGGGTCCAGCCGCCGGGAGCCTCCGGGGGAGGCAGGGAGTCACAAGGTGATGCTCGGCTCAGAGCCTCCACTCAGCAGCTCCTTCTTCCTTCTCATCATCCTCGCCAGGCTGCCCAGGAGCTCCTGCCCCCCCTCCCCTCCTCTCTCGCACACACACAGAGGCAAGGCTGTATCTTATTTATGCATTCATATTTAGCACTGGATTGTAATTGGCTACAAATTAATCCCTTGCCCATAATAGTCTGTAATCTTCATCACTGGAGGAGAGACACGGTGAAAGTGTGTGCCGGGGGGAGGGGGGCAGAGAGGGAGAGAGCGAATGAAGGATGGTGTTGGCTGTGATATACTTGGCTGTCAGCTCTGTTTCAGCACACCTCCACTCATCTGGAAAGCATCTAAATAGCCTTATTTGGAGAAGTGGGAGGAGATGACGCTTTCTTTTAAATAATTGCGGGATCAATATAAAGAAGATATTATACACAGAAAATGGGAACTTAAGGTCTTCCATCCCTAATGGTGGAGTTAGATGATCAAAAGGGGATTATGTGGATGTGTGTGTGTGTGGGCTCAGAGGTGTCAGCCCCCAGCACCTGTTTCCCTTCCCTACTGGGTTTATTAAATTAGAACAAAAGGAGAAAATTATGGACGGAGGTTTAGCGGTTGGAGCGGACCTTGTGTCAGCGGACACACACGCCCTCACACGCTTCTCTCTCTCTCCCTCTTAGCTAATTAATTAAAATTAAATATCAAATGTAAGTGCCAGGAAAGTGCCGGGAGAAAATTAATACGTTTAAACGGCACAAGACAAAACACGACGATCAATAAATCCTGAATAACTGGGAGAAAAGGTCTGTTCCCTTCCATGCAGGAGTAAAGGTATAACCAGACCTAACTTCCACTTTCGAAAAAAATACTCTCTTATTAAAAGTGGTTTTAATTATGGAAAATTAAAATATCCGAATAAAATTTCCTGCGAATTATAAAACCTGATTTTCTTCCCCTACATAATTTCCTTCTCTTTCGTGTAAAGCCGTGTGTGCTTTGATCATATCAATTTCATTCTTGTTTTGGACGCTCCAGTCGCTATTCAGTTTGAATTAGCTGCCAGGAAAAAAAAAGGGGGGGGGCGTAGGAAAATAGAGAAAGCATAAAAGGAAAATTAGATTTTTTTTGTCTTTGAGGCTGGTGACACATACAAGGACAGGTCCTTTGCAATTACCGCGGGCAATGATCCTTTAGAAAGCAGAAATTAAAAGTTGGGAGAAATAATGGGTAAAACAATCAGCTTGTAATTTTGGTAGGGCTTGGACATGATTAGTCCATCAGCGGGCTGGGCCCAGGGGAGTCCCGCTGAGCCGGAGCCCACAACAGCCCCCGCTCATATATTATACACCAGCCCTTAGATTTTAATCAGACACCACAACAGTGTCCTTTCTCTTTTATGACTTTATTATGCTTTATCTTTAAATTATAAATCACCTCCTGGGTTGAAATGGTATGTATAATCTCTGATCATGTGTAGGTAATTACCTCTCCCCCTTGTCCTGACCTCACCGACGGGGCTGCCACGAACACACAGCGAGAGCGAAGTTTTAATCTGCGTGTGCACACACTCACACGAACCCACACGCAGGGGTTTGTTGATTTGTTTGTTTGCTAACAGCTCCTCTTTCCCTTCTCCTCCGGCCATGTCTCTGATCCCATCCTTTTTTTTTTTTTTTTGAATATTTTTTCCTTCCATTACTTCTGCCCACAGCGCTGGGATACTATTTATGAAAAGTAGATGGTGGTTTAGGTAGGTGCCGGTGACTCGGCTGTATCGGATTCGCCTGCATTTGTACCTTTTTTTTTTTTCGGTGAGAGTGCAGTTTATTTGGGGGTGACGGTGGTAGGGATATTTTTTATTCCCTGGGTCAGCAGGTCTGAGAAAAAAAATTAACCTAATTCTAATTGACTCCTGTGCCCGGGCATGGACCGTTCCCAGGCGTGTGAAGCCCAGAGCGGCGACAACAGCACAAATTCCATGGTCTGCGCTGGGCGTTTGGAGCAGAAGGACCAACATCCCTAGGGAGCACCCCCTAACAGAGGCACCTCCTGTTCACCCCGATGTGCTTGCAGATACCACCGGGCACCGACAGACACAACCCCCCCTCGTCGGGAGCTGAGGGGGGTGCGCCGGGATGCTGAGGAGGCACTACCGGGCCCCATCCCACCGGGACCCCCAGCTCACATGGCGCTTTTGTTTGTTGGCGGTTTAAAGCGAGTGTTATAAAGATGTTCTATTGCTCCTAATCACAATTGATTGTCAATTAGAGCCTCATTTGTGCAATCTCCATCCATCTGCCATCTCTGGTTATCTGTTCACCAGAAAGTTAGCGCTGATTATGGGGCCCTAGATGAGTTGTGACATGTAATATCTCGCCCGTAGTCGGGCCGGGTGACCGGTCCCGTCTCCCTCTCTTTCCATTTTCCTCGCAGGATGGACGAGCAACAGCTTCTCCTGACTCACTCGCCCGGGAGACGGTGCCCTTCGGGACCAGCCAGGAGGGTGCTGGGGGTGAGGGGCTGGCAGGGGACCCTCAGACAGGCGGCATCGGCGCCGTGCAGAGCCAAGTCCCGGTGTTTTGGGCCCGGATCCCTTGCCCTGCCGAGGAAAGCTCTCACGGAAGCGTTTCCTTCTCCGAAATAAATAGGGAATCACACGGAACATCCTCGCGTTTTTACGAGCCTCCCCGCCGCAGCGATGGTTATCTCTGTAGTTAGGCTGAATTATACCTGCGGGGAAGTGATATTTCCAGAGCTTGAAGGCACCGGTGGCCAGAGCATCTCCCGGGAGCCCCCGGCCCCTCGGCCACCCCGAGCCCCGTGTGCCCCCGGGGTGTCGCGTTTGAGGACGGGCCCCGATGCCTCGGTTCTGCCAGTGCAGGGCAGGTGGGACCGCGCAGAGGGCTCTGCTCCGGCTCTCCTCGGTGCCCGGTCACCCTTCACCCCAGGAGGGAGGCAGGTCGGGCATCCTGCGGGTCCCGGGGTGCCTTCGCGGCTCCCCAACCCCGGCAGACCCCAAAGCCGTGGCCCGCGGGAGTCCGGGGGTGCTGGGCTCAAAGGAAGAGGTCCTGCCCTCTCCCACGGCTACGAGTGCGTTTTAACTTAATTAGTTAATACCGAAATTCAAATTATATTTCAGCGACCTCCAGATCAACGAACTGTGTTTTTTTTTTTTTACTGTTCTCCAGCCATCCCCCTCCTTGTCCCTGGGGGTCTGGAGCTTCGCGTAATTAAGGGCATTTATCGCCGCGGTAAAACAATTTAGCAGCCCCTCATTGCGCCGAGAAGGTCACTCAGGTGGCTGCACCACCAGGCGCGGAGAGTCTGAGCCCCTCCGCGCTCGGCGCTGCCCGCAGCCCCGGTACAGCGGGGTCCCGCTGGCAAGGGGTTTCCGGGGCCGTGTGTGCCCGGCTGGGGGGGCCAGGAACTCCCTTGGGCTTCTCATCTTCCCCATTTTGTTTCCAAACGCAATAGGGGTCCAAAACTCATCTCCTTTTGCTCTAGACGTGTTACTCTATTATTATTATTATTATTATTATTATTATTATTATTATTATTATTATTATTATTATTATTATTATTATTATTATTACGGCTCCTGAGGCCGCAAGCAGCCATGGGGGCAGCCCCCTAGCCTCGCACATGGCTTTCGGTCTTATCCTGATTTTGTGCCCCGCGAGTGTCCCCCCTCACAGGGCAGAATTGAGTGGTCACCTCGGGATGCCCGGCTCTCCTCCGGAAAGTGCAGATCCTCCTCCATGCACCCCCAAGCCAAAATCAGGGAATTAATTAACTCTACCCACGAAGGAAAATGATTTAGGAAGAAAAAAAGATTCTGAAGCAGATCTCGCCCTCTATCAATGCGGTGTCAGGTCCTCATAGTAGAAGATTTAAAAGCCCTAGGGATTCCAGGTTAGGGTAGTAATGAGCTTAATTGAGGTTAATGCTTCCTGCACAGCTCCTTGATTATTAAATTAATATTATCACACACATGAATCATAATTAGAAGTTTAAATAATGCTCTAGGGGAATCCTCGGAGGATCTATTAAACAGTTCCCTCTCGCCGGCTCCCTCCCAGCTCCGCGGCAGCCCGAGGGCAGCCCCGGGGGTGGCTGAGGATGGGCGCTGCTGGGGGGGGGACGGAGGAAGACGTGTCACCACGGGGACAAGAGAGAGGGGCACCACACCCCGGTCCCTCGCCGCCCTTCAAGCCTCATCTCGGTGGATCCCCGTTTAACCAGCCGCTCCCCCCCCCGCCCCCTCCCGCCTCCTAATTTGGGCGCTTATCTCCCAGCACCCGGGAGTTTATATAAAATACTAATAAAGTGCCTTGTTGTCACTTATCGCGGCTGGGATCGGCTCTGCAGAGGCTTTTTCACGCACACCTCGCGAAAGCCGATCCGTTTTGCTGGCAGGAGGCTGGAGGCGCCCCCGGGAGCATCCCCGGGCCACCCACCGGGATGCGGGGCAGGGAGGGGGTAGAACGGGGAGATGCCCCCCCCCCCTCTTTCCCGGGTACCAACCCCAGTTCCTATTCCCGCTGCCCCAGCCCTCGGCACGGGCGGGACACACGTGGGAAGCAGCCGAGGAAAGGGGTGTCCTTCCTGGCTGGGGGAGCACTCCCCATCCTGTCCCCCATCCCCCGAGCCGGGGGTGCCGCACCGACAGCAGCATCGGGGACCCACCCGTCCCCAGTGGGCTCGATTGTTATTTATTATTATTATTACTACTACTGTTTCTAAGGAAAGGTTCAAAGAGGGGGGGAAACGGTGGTGGAGGGGGCACACACAGCCCTTCTGCATCGTGGGGGCCGTACGTGTAAAGGGAAAAATAAAATAAAAGAGAAATCAGATGGCTGGCACGCAGGCAGCTCTCTCTTGCTCTCCTTTTCTCTTTCTATTTATTTTCTTCTCTGTTGCTGAAACATATTGAAGGGGGAGAAAAAGGAAACATTAAGATCAACTGTGAGCCTTGCCGACGGTTTAACGATTTCAAATGAGCTCTGACTCTGGTGAAAATCTGACAATTACCCATCAGGATGGCAGATGATGGTTAAAATTACCAGAAATCAATATTCTCACCGGGTGTCCCAGCCTGATAAGAGAGACCAAGACAATGTTGACTATTAAAGTCGACAGCTTGAGATATTACACTATTAGTTATGCTATTTTTAATAATCTATAATATTTGGGCTATAATTAATTAATTATACGGGTCAGATAATATCTGGGGCTGGAATGAGGTCTGAAGGGTCTATTAAGGTTGGTAATGAGAAAGGAGAAATCTAATCTAAGGACGAGGAGCCGTGAAGGAACAAATATACAACAGACTTCAGATAGAGCGAGAGGGAAGGAGAAGGGCTATTGCAGACTCAGTGCACACACCTCTGCTCTCCTCATCTCCCAGGCAGAGGTGCTGCCCACAATAGAATCTCCCCCTGCTCCTTTATGCGGGTACCCATCCCTTGTGTCAGAGGCCTGGCTCTCACTGGAATGCTACAGTCCCCGGGAAGCTAGTGAAGAGAGAAAAGACTGGATATGTATCAAGAAATTAATGTTAGACAAAAGGAAAAAAATCCCAAATAAACCCAAATAAGTCATGTGTGCCCATCCTCCACCTGGGCCCTAGCAGCAAATTTCTCTTATTATTGGGATGTGGAGGCACTTCAGGCAGTCATGATGTTCAACCCTCTGTCCAAATACTGCTAAGCTCCTCCTTGCAGATATTGTCTGACACTGTACCTGGCATCTAAACATCTTAACAGTTGAGTAGTTGCTTAAGATGCATCTCTACTTCCATCACTAATGGCACATGCATGTGAATGTAAACATCAATGTCCATGAATATATAATATATATATATATTGAATGGATATATAATAAATATATGGATGACTATATAATATATATAATAAATGGATATATAATATAATATATAGACATGTCTTTCTGTAGATACATATGTTTGTATAAGGAATGTACACAAAGTACACATCTGAAAGAATAAAAACTTACTGCATTGTAATGCACATGCGGAAATACATCTATTTATCTATCTTAAAGTGTTTATGTGTGCTGTGTGTATCAGGAACATAAAATCTCTGTATTCCCTTCTCTGCAAATGAACTTCGAGTCAGACCCTGTGAATTATAAACTCGATCTTGCTCAGCGTTACTAACCAATATTCTAGGTGTGACACTCAGGGCTTTACCTATTTTACATCGATTATAAAAATCGCTCCTTCTACTGCTACAATAATCCTTTTTCTAGGGGTGTATTATTTTTCGTATTAGTTCTACCCCTATTAGTTACAGGAGGGTGTGTTGAACAACATCCTTTTGTACAGGATGATGAAAAACACATTTTCTAGTTATGCTTAGATTAGCCAGGGTACTAATCCTTTCTTTTTCCAAGTAACATCTTAATTCCATAGTTTTCAATCAATGGTCATACATTTCTCAGCGCTCTACTTATAAGATAGTCCTTGCTTAGAATTGGAAACCACAGAAGTATTAAAAAAACCCTCTTGCAGAGATCCTTCTAGGAAACTGTTCGATGTAGTTCCATAGGATTCAGTCCTTCCCCAACTATCCTCTGTTAATTGAAACCCAAAGCCAAGTCTGAAGAAGATGCCAGCAAAAGGCTGATGTTACTCTGCTCTCTGTCTCCTTTGCATCCAACATGGACATTTCCCTTTTTTCCCCTGGCAAGTGCCTAACCAAGGCTATTAGTAAGGTGATGTCCTAGCAAAGGAAAACCTGAGAAGCTGCTGGAAGGACGTGGGAGACACAACTTCTGTGAGCACTGCTCACAGCACCTTCTCAGGCAGGAACAACCCTACAAGCAAATGAAGGTCCTTTCCCACCAGACAAGGAGGAAAGAAAAAAAAGAGATCCTCTTGCTGTTTTATATGTAAAGGAGTAAATTAACAAGTTAATCTAAATGGTTTACTCTTCATGTTTAGACAACAGGTTAATAATGCAGCCAGGACTTAGCAGTTGTGATGTGTTAGTGAAAACATCTCCAACTCTAGTTGTTGGTTGTGTGATTTTCAAATGCCAGCAGAGCTGGAGAAGCCTGAGTGTGTAGGGGGCAGTTGGAGGGAGCTGGAACTGAGCCCCCAAGTGTTTTAGTTCAGGAGCAGAGCAAGAAGCCAAAACAGCAGGCCTATTAGCTTAATTGTTCAGTAGGATAAACGTGGTGAATCCAATGAAGACTGCCACATCCCTAATTTGCCCGTATTGACAGGCTGCTCTGGGCTGCTTGTGTTGCTGATACTCTGAGCTAAAGAAAACGGTGCCAAGGTGTTTCCATAGTCACATCTCAGATTTTTGAACCTGACCAACTTCTGCAACATCCGAGACTTCTGCCATCTGCTGTAGAACTTCACTAAAGTCCCAGCAACACTACTCGTGATGAAGTTTGTTTTGGAAGGGACAGAGGAGGCACACAGGTTGTGCATATAGTTATGAGTCACTCTGGTGGAAGACAATCTCAGGTGGGCAATCAGCACTCCTCTGTGGTGATTTTGTTACTTTAGCATTTAGAAATGAAGGTGTTAAAGATGTGAGACACACAGAGAATAAAAAGATTATCCTTTTAGATCTAATCTAGAGAGTTAAGTCAGGGGGCAGCTCAACAAACTGGTGCAAATTAGGCTGGCCCTTCAGCTGATTTACACAGGAGGGGATTGAATGCAAAATTGCCTGATGTTTTATTGCCACACATTGTTGATATTTGAAATCCTGCTCCTGTCAGTACTGAGAAACTTCCTGCATATTCAAGTAAGGGTATTGAAGGCACTGCCCAAAGTGCTTTTGTAACCAGGTTGGAGTAGTTTAAAGCATGGCTGGCAAGCAGTTACTCCTCTCTTAACACTCTGGTCCCAGTTGAGAGGGGATAATTTACTATTCAGTTCCAGTCTAGGGAGGAGGGAATGTAATTTTTTAGGCTGCCTAAATGCAGATTGAAAGCATGTCCTCCTATTTACAGCCAAACAAAGTGGGTATACTGAAGCATTTTGCAACAATTTTCTCTGCATTTAGAACAGATGCAAAAAACTGCATTGGGTAAGAAGCAACAGAACTGCTGTATGGCTCAGTGCTACACAGAAATGTTTCTTAATTTAGGCATTTGAATGCCAAATCCAAGTTGAGACTCCCATTATAGCTATATATTCAACACGAAAATTTGGACCTGAACTCTCAGCCAGGTACCCCGGATTCTGAATCAGATTGATTTATAATTTCTTAGTTATTTAAATTAACAACTGTAACATTCATCAAGCTGTTGGACTGATTACTGTTGAAGATCCAAACAATGTTGGCTGAGGTTTATGTGCAGGGAAAACTATTGGACAAACAACACATGGTGTCTGCATGGCCAATCTGACAGGACAAAAGGCCTGTGAACTCCATTGGCCAGGAATATTAAATGTGAAGAAAAACATCATAAAGTGTGGTAAGTCAGTGGCTGATAATAATGTGACATTTGGAAGTGCACCCTTTTTGATATCAGTGGGACATCAGTCTGTGAAGATTAGGGAAAACTAGGGAAAAGATTTGTAACTAAGATGTAAAACTAACAGCTTAAAGTCCAAAGAATTCTGTTCTGTTCCTACATGTAAAAAAAGAGTTGTTAAAAAAATAACATTTATTGTACCTTGTAGTGAATTAACAGGACCCAGAACACTAAAAGCAAGTGTCAGCCAGTACAGTAATTGTAGTTACAGAAATAACAAATGGAACTACACCCTCAGCTATTTATAACTGAACTGTACTGGGCTCTGCTTTGAAAATAGTATCTTTCTGTAAATAATATCATTCTCCACCAAGCAGAGCTGTGTGTTAAACCTGGAGCCCTTGCTCCAGCTTAGCATCTGTTCATGGAAAGCAGCATTTACTCATGTGTTTTTATCACTGAATGATGATGGGAATATAAGTGCAGCTGTACATAACATTGCTTTGATAAGGATATCATAAATTGAAGGAGAAGAAGTCATAAATAGATATAAAAGTTTGTGTGTAACAATGGTTCTTTCTCATAAATGTTGTAACTCCCGTTTTCTGGCTATTGAGACAATTTCAGATACAGACAAGAAGAATAATCTGTCCTGCAGTTGAACCAGGAATGGGAACAAACCTGCCAGATTCCAGCTGTTATTTCTGACAATAAACTTTGCATGAAAAATAGATCAGAATAGATAAGGGTGAGAAAGATCCCCCAAATTGCAAGTTTCATCTTTTAATTCTGCTGTCCAAAAGTTAATTGTCTATTCTACATTAGTTGTCTAGGCTGGCACCTTAATTATTGCCTAGGAGAAAACGTTTCCGCGGAGCATTTCATTCCACCTATCTGAAACTCCTTAGGATCTAAGGCACAGCAAAAAATCATGCAGGTGATAACAAGCGCTATTCATTCTGCCTTTTTCAGGCAGAGAAAACAGTCCAGGTTCCCAGTTACAATTTTGTTGTTTAAACAAAGAAATGCCCGAAACCATTTCCCAAGTGTTTGGGGAGGCTGAGTGAAGGGCAGAAACCTTGCTGAAATTGATGGCTCTGACATTTTCTTTTTGCCTTGATCTTACTTTTATTTCCAAACTGCAATACCAAGGTGATGGGTTTGTATCAGATACATGTGCCTCTTAGCTGAGCCTTCAGTTGAGTCCTATACCCTGATTCTAAGCCTCGGTGAAACTGCGGGGAATCTTGGTGTTAGTGGACACAGGCTCAGTCCAAAGACTGCTTTGGTCACATGTTCATTTAATTTTTAAGATAATCAATTGCTGTAAAGCTGATGACACATGTATCTTTATTAGACTGACCCAGTTATCAGTATAGGTTCACTTTGTACCCCCCTGGGTTGCCAAACACAATCCGTTTGAGTGATGTCAGGTCCATTTCTTTGCATGATCATTCCTCCAGCAGTCAATACTGAGGTTTTTTAAGTTATCGACCAGACAGCTATTGGATGAGGCAGGGCCACATGGCCTACTGACCTAAAATACTGTAGCAAAAGTGGTGAAGATATGAAATCAATAACTTTATTGAAACAAATATCCGAGGCGACACTTTCTGCAGAAGGATTAAATGAAGAGGGTTGTTGTGGAAATGGGTGGAATTGTACGTGGCTGATGCACGTAAGAATTCAGTCGGGTCAATGGGAATACACATGTGAGGGGGGGGAAGAGAAGCAGCATTTGGTCCAGTGTTAGGGTATGCTGGGCTCAACAAGGCTGTGTGGCCCAGCCAAAGAACGTGCACAGAGGACTTGAGGACCAGGATGTATCTGCTGGAATTTACACCGCCAATAACACACTGTTTCTCCCCTGGTCCTTGAGCGACTCCATCACCTGTACAGAGGGGCTACCACTGTGTGTTGGCAGTGTCTGGGAGCTCTGAGGAGCATGGCCTGCTCTGGGGTGACTTTCAAGGCAAAGTTGGGCCTTTGGGGATGGGTTGTGTGTTCTCATTGACACATAGGTTCTGGCAGCCCCATGCAAATTATATGTGTATGTATATATTCTGTATACTGCTCTTTCACCTGGAATTATTTGCATGGCTTCACAAGGATGGAGATGATACACTCTTAAACCCATATCCCATGCACAGGCACACACTGTATTTATTTTGCTGGTGTTTCACATTTCATGGGTATTTTAAACTAAGTAGTATAGCCTTGTCATCATTAACATGTGCTCAGTGATTATGGTGCTTCTACAGTTTTACTCTTCATCCTTAATGCTCGAGTAAAACCTCAACCCTTTAGGTGAATCCAAGCATTTCTCAAAGCAGAAAATGTTGTTATCAGCACCAGTTAACGTATAAAATCTTGCTGTCATTTACTGTGGAACCACAGGGAAAATAATTTAATAAAATAAGCTATTTTACTTTCTCGAAAAATAACATTTTTGTTTGGCTGTGAAACAGAGGAAATCAAGAGTGAAAAAAAGCTCAATAAACAGCCATTTTATTACTGTTGCTAGAAATAAAATAAGGGCAAGGGAGACTTGGCCACTGTTTTATTGTAGCCGTGAATTCACTTCTTTCATTTAAGTGTCTGTCACATTAGTAGAAAAATACAGATCACTCCAAAGTGTGTACACTGGCAGTGACTACGCCCATTTTTCATTTTAAATAACTTTCAACTGTTCTTTCCTTTCCACAGCTGGAGGTGGCATGCTGGTATAGGTAGGGGTGCAACACGAAAGCAACATCTTTTTGTGGGCTTTAGGTGAGAGTCTGGCAGAAATACCTCCCTGTGGCTTTGCTCGATTCACACTGTAATACGTTCTCTGTTTAATTGAAAGAATTAAAATGAAAAGAATTGGCTTGAATATATGTGCTTTATTTAATACTGCCACATTATGTTAAACCTAATAACAAATGAAATTATTCCCAAATCACTTCTCACTATTGAATGTGTGTTTTGTGAACTGAAATGAATTAACTGTGAAGTCACTTTGCATCAGTGTTTTTGTATGTCAAACATTTCTCTCTCTCCCACAATGCTGAAATGATGGCTCATAAGTCATTCCTAGTAGATATATGCAAGTTTAACTGGATTAGTTGAGGATTGAAGCAACTTTAAAATGGGCTTGTGGAATACTTGGTTTATAATAAATATGATATTTACACCATAAACAATAATAAGCTTTTATATAATATACGTATTTGGGAGATGAACTTGAAAAAGGTCTTCTAATCATAGAAGCCATATAGGAGTTAGGATAGAAATGAACTAAATAATAAAATTTAAACAGGAGTTAGATTCCTTCAAAGTATGGTGCATGCTTACACACAATGGCTCTGTACCACTGGCTGTTAAATTAACCTGTAATGTCCTTCTGTATTTTAAATAATACCAGGTGAGACCACCCTTCTTCCTCTCTGTGACCAGTGGAGCTGCTTACGGAGCAAGGTGCTGCACTTGGGTTGGGTTGGTTGTCAATCCAGGCTGTGAGATGAACAGGTCAAGAGCAGCCCTGGGGAGAAGGATTTGGGGGTGCTGGTGGATGGGGGGCTGGATGTGACCTGGCAATGGGCACTCGCAGTCCAGAAAGCCAAATGTGTCCTGGGCTGCATCAAAAGCAGCTTGGCCAGCAGGTTGGGGAGGGGATTCTGCCCCTCAGCTCTGTTCTGGTGAGACCCCACCTGCAGTGCTGCCTCCAGCTCTGGGGTCTTCAGCACAGGAAGGATATCGACCTGGTGGAGCCAGTCCAGAGGAGGCCACCAAATTGATCAGAGGGATGGAGCACCTCTCCTATACAGAAAGGCTGAGAGAATTGGGATCATTAAGCCTGGAAAAGAAAAGGTTTTGGGGGTGACCTAATTGCAACCTTCCAGTACCTGGAGGGAGCCTACAAAAAAGATGTAGAGGGACTTTTTACAAGAGCATGTGGTGACAGGATAAGGGGAAATACTTTCAAACTGAAGGAGAGTAGGTTTAGATTAAATATTAGGAAAAAATTCTTTACTGTGAGGGTGGTGAGACACTAGAACAGGTTGCCCAGAGAAGCTGTGGATGCCCCATCCCTGAAAGTGCTCAAGGCCAGGTTGGATGGGGCTTTGAACAATCTAATGTAGTGGAAGGTGTCCTGGCCCATGGCAGGGGGATTGGAACTGAATGATAGTTAAATGTTCCTTCCAACCCAGATCACTCTATGATTCTATGATTTAAAACACTACCAACTGTAAAGAAAAGCAGCAGAATATGGCAAAAATGGGCTTCAAAGTTATATTAAAATGGCAAGCAAGAGCATCCATAATATTATAGTAGCGACTATATGCATATTTTTTTTCTTCAAAATCTTTCTGTGACAATATGGGTTTTTTCATGTACATTTCTAAGTTTTTAGTGTTTCTGAACCCTGATTCATAGCCCTGATCTTTGCCTTGCCCCCACTGCAGCTGCTGACAGACTTAGGTTCAGAAGTTTGGGCTCAGGCTGCTGGTGGGAAATTCTCACAGGGACTGAACTTTGTTGAAAGGCTATCTGAATTAAATTATCTATAATGAGCATGCCTGGCAACTGGAGCCTTGTAATGCTAACCACTGGCTGGGGGTGTGAAATGAATACATTATATTCAAATGAGGGGAAGAAGTCATGGTGTTTGTGCAGCACACACTGTTTGCCAGTCCATGGCATTTGCATTCTGTGCCTCTTTCACTTAAATGTTTATACCTTAACAGATATTTTCTCAAGATTGAGAGACCACCTGATATAATAGCAAGTAATCTGTACTGAACCTGAGAGTCAACTGATTACCAGGCTTCCTTGAATTACTATATGCTATTACAGTATTTTAGGAACCTGTAATATCCACCATTACTTTCTCTTGTGAGAGTTCTTAGACTGACTTGCCATTGCCATTTTTCCCTCTTCGGCAAATAAATATCGTGGTGTATCCAATACAATCAGCAGAGTGTAACCAGAGTGTATGAATTTTTTTGCACAGATAATTAAAGCCCAATGTTCTCCACTGTAACAATTACAAGTACTTGAGAAAACAATGACAAGGTCATCCCGCGAATGCGGCCATCAATCAGGGAATTCGCTGCCTTAATAAAACAATAACTCACTTGTTTAGAAACCAACGTGCAAAGGAAGCGACAACAAAATTGTTTCCTTGGACATATGTTCCCTTAACCGCATAAATGTGGAGCAAAGGCACATATAGTATGGTTAGCTAATTAAGACCTATTTCTCCCATCTGCCCCGTGTACCTGGAGTTGTGGCTAAATCTTTATGTCAGAATAGAAAAGGCCACTTGGACTATGTGGAAGTCTCCTTTTTCCTTTGGGAGTAATGTCATGGCACCTGTGCTCTAGGGACAGCCCTGACCCGAGGTGGTGCATGCTGTGATTCCCCAGCAGCACCCACAGCAGACAGGGCTGGACTCTTGGGTATGCACAAATGTGGCTCAGTTGTCCAACATCCCCTGCTGTCACAAAATTGTACACAAATTGATGGTCAGGCATGGCCTTGGGTTGGAAAGGGAGATTTTTGAGCATATTTAGTGCCATAGTGTGGGATCAGGATCTGCCTTTCTGTAATCTGAATAGACTGTGGGTCATGCTGGGTGATGCATGACAGAGATATGTATCATGGACTTGTCCTTTTCTTGGCTCAGTGTGGACACTTCAGCTGCATCTCTCTGGCCCTTGAAAGCCAAATTCTTGGGCTGTTCATGGTGTCAGAGTCTGTGCTGGAAGGATGCTTCACAGAGGGAAAGGAAGGATGCTCAGACCCTATGCTGCCTTTCAGGGTGCGCCCTCATGAAATCTGAATTTCCTCACCCCTTGGAGTGACCCCACAGGTACAGAGCACACAGCTCTCTGTGGCTTCATGAATTACACTACTGCCCCCCCGCCCCCCAGTGCATGGTGGGTTAATTCCAAACCTCTGCTCGTGTACAAGGAAGGCAGGAAGCTCATTAACAGAGAGACATCTGGGCCGGTGCATTCTGAGCTCCAAAGTCCATCGGGCTCACTGGTTTTCCCAAGCAAGTTGTTCCCTGACAGGAGCAGAAGCTGCCTTTGTGAGAGACTGAAATGTTAGTGGCCAATGGCCCAAAAATCGGCACTTGCAAAAGCAGCAGAGTGCTTTGCTGAGGATGTGCAAAGTAACTGCCCGGGTGCAGAGGGGGTGTGCACCCACCACTGGAGGCCATGAGCTGGGTTTTGAGCCAGATAACAAAAGAGACTCATAAGAAGCAGATCCTGCCAGGTGGGATAATGCTTTCTATTGTGCCACCATCCTTCCTTACACAATTGGCTCAGGTGTGAAAAATCCCCTCTAGAACGGATGTATTGGTCACATAATCTGACCAGCGGATGTTTAAGATTGAACGGAGGCAGCGTTGATGGAAG
>NW_016690265.1:1098580-1103580 GCF_001604755.1 Lepidothrix coronata
TCACCTAAAAAATCCACTGCGCAGGCTCAAAGGGTTAATGACCTTTCCCAAATCTTCGCTCGCGAAGACTGGCCATACCTTCTACCTTCAAATTTCTGGGGCTTTCCACCAGAGGACTGCACATGATCCACAGTGTTGCATCAGACTGTGTAAAACTCCCTCCCCTGAGGGGAGGTATCTGGGTGTTCCACCTGAACCTGGGTGTATATTAACCCACTGAAATTCGTGTTTCGGGGCTTTCCACACCTCTGATGGCTCAAGACTGTGACCATCACTCCAAACAACAAACATCTAAATTGCAACAATCAAGCCTCATGACTGGATTCACGGGTGGTGGTATCTTTCTACTCTTATCCTTTCTTTATCTTTCTTTTCCTTATACATTTTCTGAAGTGTTACTTTTATGCTTTTATATTATTATATTTCTATAGATAATAATGACCCAAAGAGCTACATTCCTGCTTCCTACTGCAACCAAATTATTCTCAAATAAATCCTACATATATATATATATTTATAAACACCGATAATTCAGTGTCATTTCACTCTAATCTACCTCAAGTGATCTATTAATAAGAACCTGAGTTACCCTCACCTTCAGGGGTGGTTGTAACAGCCTAGCAACAAAAAGTTGTGTCCAACTCCATGAGGAGTGCAGCAAGTCATACCTCTCCTGGCCAAAACTAAGAATGGTTGGGTGCTAGTCGTGTGTTATCACACTATTTCAGTTCCTGATTTGGACTTCTTTGCTTCATTTATCCATGTATTGCCCTAATGCTTTGTCTCAAATGGAACCGCTTGGTCTGTGCTATGTGGGCTGTGTGGTAAAGACACAGAGAGAGAAAGAAGGGTGGTCTCATCTGGTACTATCAAAATACAACAGTGAAGGTTAAAAAACCAGCTGAGTACCATGTTATTCAGGTGAAAGTAGACTTATCCATAGGATGATGGATGTATTGAAGGCCAAATATCGAGTCAGTAAAGGAAACACACATTTTCCTGTTGGTGGAGGTTGCTGACTGCCAATGAACAACTTTTCAAAACAGTATGAACATGAGTTACCTCCTGATACCCATGTCTTGGCAATGGTGAAATGTACCATCCCTGTACAGAACTTTTTAACTTGTAAGTTTACTTTTAAAATGATTTTTTATTTTGAGAAGCTGGTATTGTCTCACATAAAATAGAAAGAGGGGGCAATACAATGAAACATTTAATTTGAACCAAAGCACTTGTGAGGTGTGACTCATAATATGCGTGTTAATCAGCTAATAATACACAATTCACACCTTCACTTCCCACTTTTCAGCCTTGACCTCATTGACCTCAGTTTTCTCATTGACTTCCTTGCAACTGGTCAGGCTGAGAGTTTGCTGTTAGAAAAGCTTGTGTACAAACTTGTAACTTCCACTGTTTGAACATAGGCAAAAAAGTAGAGAATGTAATTGTGAAAAGCAAGTCTGGTTTCTTTTCTGTAACTATTGTAGAATTAACTGATGTTTTTAATTTATTTTTATGAATGTAATTATAAACTGATATCTCAGACTGAAAGCTGCTTTTATGTTATATACAAGTAGCTACAAAGGCAATTTCGCTGGCTTCTATGTTTAATCATTTGCATTTATACTCATTACTGCATACATATGGCAGAACTGAAGCATAGAACTGTATTTCTAAGGCAACAGTAATTTTTTCAGACACTAATTAAGCCTATTAAAAGTACAGATCTGCTCACGCTCTCATTCACAGAATAAAGGCAGCAAAGCAGACAACTTGGCACGTTGGATAGGAAATTATTATATTTTTATGTCATACATTTGCAAATATGTCTTCTTGAACTACTCAAGGCCAAATTCTATGAGACTTTCTTGGACTGGACAACTGGGAAATTGAGAGAGAGCCGTGGCTGTAGTGATGGCTCAGCTGTGCAGATGACCTTGGCTTTACAAGCTCCCTCAGCTCCACAGACCCTTTGAGTCCTGTATTTGTTCCAGGCACTCTTACCTCATCATATCCTTCATGGCTGCGTGAGAATACTTTCCCCCAAAGAAGCCACAAAAGAGTTCAAGAAGGGTTTTAACTTTCCTTTTGGTGAGTGACACAGCAGCCAAGAGCTGCTGACTTCACAAGGTCCATCAAAAACACAGGCTTGCAAGTTGCACAGCGACGGTAGCTGTAGGTACTGGTGTGCTGTTCCCAGAGGCTCTCCCAGCCCTGAAGAACTGGAATGTCATTAATAGCCCACTGTTATTTTTTGGTGAGGCGCTGAACTGCTGGCTGCATCTATATTTAGTGGTGGTGTAACTTAAATCAAAGCCCTGACGTTATTAGCAGCAGCATGGACATTTAATTGGATTTAAGAAACACACTCCAGGCCAGCCTCTCTTCTCAGTTACACCTGGGCAGCTCTGCTAGGACAGATGGGTTTGTCTTCTGGTTTTCAGAGTTGAGTTTGACCAAATATGTGTCTAAATGGTGATATTCCATTAATCTCCATGCAAACTCAGATTTTAAAAATGCACTCTCAATTTACATTGGGGCACAGTAGTGGGCACTGTGGCCTGTGGACTTGAACTGTGTATCCAAAATGTAGGCTTACAGGATCATAGGATAATTCAGGTTAGAAGGGAACTGAGGAGGTCTCTAGTCCAGCCTCCTGATCAAAGCAAGGTTGTATCTGAGGTCAGACCAGTTTGCTCACAGCTTTATCCTGTCTTTGAAAACCTCCAAGGACGGAGGTACATCCTCCCTGGGTAACTGTTCTCCTGCTGGACCATCCCTGTGAAAAAGCTCCTGCTCGTTTCCAGCCTATCTTTTCACATCTTGTGCCTATTTTCTCTCGTCCTCCCATCATGGAATTCTGTGAAGCATCCAGCTCCATCATTTTGATGAACTCCTCGTGGTGCTAGGAAGCCTATAATTCACACTAATCCCAAAGGGCAGCTGGGGATTGCATCTAGATTCTCTTTACCTCAAAAGGTTGGACTTGCTCTCCTCGAGTTTACTCCTACTCTCTTTGATTCCAAGTGATTTCTTCCCGAATGTCCTGTCAAAGGTTGGGCAGAACTGCTGTGGAGGTGGAGACCTGCTTCCAAGTGGGACTCTGTGGGACTCCTGAAGGAATATTTTCAGTGTTCCTATATATGCTTCTCCTTTGAGATGTCTTTTAGGCCTTTTGGGGCTAATTTAAGTGCCCCAAGCACAAACAGATTTTGAGGATTCACTTTGACATGATCTTTCCCAGCTGAAACTGGAATGAGAACTTGGGAATGACGGTCTCAGTTCAGCAAAGCCTTTAAGATGCTCCAAATTGCTTTGCAGGGCCGGAGAAGGCTGAATTATCCACTTTAATCCAAAACCTTTATTTAAACACTTCACCAGCATGTGCTCTAAACCCATGGACTGTGAGCATGCAGGCTGTGTCATAATGTGGGTTTTTTCTTATGTCATATGATAAGGAAAAAAAAGGTATTGCTTTTTAAATTTAGATCACTGTTTTTAGAACAGACCACATTATAGAAGGGTTTTTTTTGCTATGGAAGTGTCAACTCATTACATAGATAAGAACATCAATCTGTTTACGACTTTTTCTCTGACAAATATAACAAGAATTTCCTGCTATCTTGGAAATTAGTGATCTTCTTTGGCCTGAGATTCAGTTATGTTGACCTCCCTGTCATAACCCTGCCTATATTTCCAAAGTGTATGTTTTTCCCTGTCACAGAAGCACAGAGACAGAACTAGCTTTACACAGTTCATGAGGGGAAAAAAAAAGAAAAAAAAGATGCTGTTGTGACAGAACAGATGCTGTATAGAAAGGATTGCTTACAGATACATTGTAAGTTAATCACATCTTTTCTAAAGTATATAGAAAAATTCTCGTTAATGTCTGAAATGAAATACTTATTATTACAGGAAATTAAATTACTTACAACATTTTTTTTCACAGCCTCTCACTCTCAATACACACTCCTTTTTGCATACACATACACACACACATAACTATTGTTAATTAAGACTGTCTCCATTATGGAGCTAATTAACAATTAGCATAAACATAATTAGCTAATGCTGACATTTAACTCATTACATTGTTTAAATAATTTTCAGAAATTGCCCTTAGTGGCATTCTGTCATACTGAAATAATGGCAGCACTTTGTCATGTAAATTAAATGACATTTGTGTTGTTTCCTCTCTAACTCATGCATGGAAGAATCCTTTTTTTAATTTGAACTACATTCAGTTCAGAATCCAAGGTGATTCCTAAAACTTGAGCTACAGCATGTGCTCCTTGCATACCCTGCATAAGTAGCCTTGGTGACCTGCATCCTTTTCCTTCTGGAAGCCCTCTTGATCTCTCTTTCCTGAGCGCTCCCCACAGGTGATTCCAACCCTCTAGTTTGTCCTTGTGAGATCCCACCAGGAGTCCAGCTCTGGGGTCCTCAGCATAGGAAAAACATGGACCTGTTGAAGTGAGTCCAGAGGAGGGCTGGAGCACCTCTGTAATGGAGACAGGCTGAGAGAGAGGGAGTTGTTCAGCCTGGAGAAGTGAAGCCTCCAGAGAGACCTTATTTTGGCCTTCCAGTACTTAAAGAGGGCCTATAAGACAGTGGAGGACAGACTTTTTAGGAAGGTCTGCTGTGATAGGTCAAGGGGTAATGGTATAAAACAAAGGAGGGTAGATACAGAATAGATATAAAGAAAAAATATTATGATGAGGGTGGTGAAACATTGGAAAAGGTTGCTCAGAGAGGTGATGGATGCCCCGTCCTTGGAAACATTCATGGTCAGACTGGATTGGGCTCCGAGCAACCTGGTCTAGTGGAGATTGTCCCTGGTCACCGCAGGAGTTGGACTAGATGGTAGTTAAAGGTCTCTTCCAACACAAACAATTCCACGATTCCATGATCTGTGGGCAAAGAGCTCCATGTGCTCTGTGACTCAGCTCCCTGTCTGAGGGCCAGAGGAGTGGCATGAGGGTACAAACCTTTAGTGACAC
>NW_016690265.1:1106080-1146777 GCF_001604755.1 Lepidothrix coronata
AGAATAAAGCATGAAGTCAGTGATGCTTTCACTTTTCTTCTTTCTTTCTAAATGGATAGGTTGAGACAGTTATACTTTTGTTCTGAACCTTTGCAGTGTGCTGATTGCTCTCATATGGACACTTGACACTCAAAATAAAACCTGAGTTTGTTCAGTTGTAGGGTCATTTCTTTTCTCAAGTATTTTTTTTTTAATTCAATCTGAAATAGATACGTTATTGTGCTTAACAAGGTCTTTGCAACACATGAGTTGGAGAGGGCACGTGAATAATTCAAATATTAGTTTATTTATTCTTCTTTTGGATCAGCGTGTTTGTCACCTCTTGTCATTCCACTCAAGGTATTTCAGTGAGTTTTTAGCTGGTTTTTTTTGCTATTATTTCTTTAAATGTGCACTTGTCATTGAGATGTGTAACAGCAGTTACAGTCAGAATGATAGGACGGTTACACTTGATAGGATTTAAAAATGATGTGTACTTTAAAAAATGGTCTTTGATGCCATGGTGATGGGCACATTACATATACTAGAACTGGCAAACAAATGAAATGTGAGAGAGAACGTAGAGCAGTGTAACCTGAGAGTAATGCAGAGCAACAACCTTTACACTATGTTATACGTAAGGTACATGTCAGAAGTGCTGGATCAATTCATTCCATGCCAAACATGAAGTAGCAGTAGGCTCAGATCTGGTTTAGTGGGAATATTGATATGTGAGAGAGCTTTGGGATGCTGAAGACAGTTTCCTTTAGCGATGGCTGTTAGATAACAGATAACTGGTTTGGAATGAGATTTCTGGAAACTTTTTAAGATAGAGCTTAAAAACTGTATAATTCTTCCTTTGCTCTACCTTTTCCCCCCCCCATCAGCTACTTCTTAACCTTCCTAGAGAAGCCCTTTAAAAGAGCAAACAAGGGTAAAATCTTTAGAGAAGCTGAAGCTACAGAAGCAATCTCCTTTTCTCCTTGATGCCTCTACCACAACAGGAAAGTGGTTTCTGTGCTAGTGACTGGTCCCAGTAAACTCTTTCAAGGAGATGCTCTGTACTGCACACAGGTCCTGACATCTGCTTCCGAGTGCTTGAGAAATGTTAGTGGTAAATCACACATACCAGCAGGTACTTGTGCCTGTTTTACAGCTGCAGAAAGTGAAGCACACAGAGCAAAATATCTCACTAGCACCTGAATAGGATGCAGAAGTCATATTTTCCCATGAGGATTTAGCTGGAAAAAAACTTCAGACAGGATCCTCGTTATGGGATGGTCGTGTGTGTTTTCATTGCCCACTGGATTTACCTCCAGAGTCTCTGTTTGCAGCCAGCTGGAGCATTCCTTGGTCACTCAGGTAGCAGCAGCCCTTTGGGGTATGTATGTCTCCACTTCCCCTGCTCATACAGAACATGAGAACTGTTGTTCATGTTGAATCCATGAATCCAGGCTCCCTTTCGATGGAAACCAGAGCTGCCAACAGATTGCCTGTACACACTGTCCAAATATCCTGTAAAGATATATTTGTGGTTTGCATGTGCACTGTTGTCCAAAGGACTTGGATAAGGTCACGTGGAAAATGTATGGGAGAGCAGAGAACTGGGGCAGAAATCCCACATCTGGGCAGAAGTTCTGATCATTTGACTGTCTTTTTGGTGTTCACTATCAAAGTAGCATACATCTGCAACCTGGGAGGAAGAGATGTCCTTAGCAAGATTTTTCTAACTTAATTTCCATAACACTGGGACTTATATCAAAAGGACTTTGCTGGAAGAACAGTTGTGTATCCTCTGGTTCCCCCTGCAATATGGCTGCAATATGGTGCTACTTACTCTGATTAAATTAATAATTATTCTCCACTGTCCCTGCACTTGCCAGCCATTCCAGTTCACAACCCCACAAAATGTGTGAGCAAAAGCCCCCTCCCCTGACTTGAGCCACTCTGGGGGGGGATTGACTGTGTCAGCACAAGGCTTCTTGTGTGCACAGGCTGGGGTTCTGCTTTGCTAAGTGTCCTATCTCATTCCCCTGCTCGCTGGTATTTCAAAGTGCTATCTAATGCCTTTCAAATTTAAGGAGTTTCAGAGTCTAATCTTCAGATCTGCCCCACTTTCTATTGATCTAGTTCCAGGTTGGTTACCAAGACTATTTTATGGTTCCAGTTCAGATGTGCCCAATTGGATGGAAATTTCACAAGAACATTTGAACTCGTGAGATTACCACAAGTTTCTGCCAACTAATCTAGGAAAGTTTCTACCCTTTGGAGTTGGGAGGGTGCTCTGAAGATGTTAGGGCCTTTGAATTTTAATCCTGGCTTTTAATTTGGCTTGCATGTGAGTTGAAACCATGTCTCCTATTTAGATGTAAGATCATGATGATTAAATTGTTATTCTTGGAATTAAGTAATAATTAAAAGGTGAGGTCTTTGATCTTGAAGAACAGTTTATATTTGATCCTGAGTAAAATAGCCTTTTTTTTCTGAAAACATATTAACTCTTACACCTTTTCCCTGATACAGGTGAAAACAGAGTAAAAGACTTGAAGAAATGCTGCAGAACAAAAAATAATTTGCATTTTTTTGGACATATGCCTTAGTAAAGTTCTTCAGAAAATTAACACTGTAGTTTTCTGCTAAATCTGGGAGTACTGGGAGCAGCCACGTGCATCATTTTTCGAGTAATTTTTCAGCTTTGCTCTTCCTGGCCCCCCTTTCATGGGTGACTGGACTCTGGTAGCAGAGCTGACGTTTTCATTCCCTCAGAACCTGGTTTTCATTTAAATGTGTAAAATTATCTGAGTTGTTTTCCCCTCGATAAGGTTTACAAGTGTCTGTATATCTTTAGTTTTAACAGAGGGCAGTTCAGTAGACAGTTTACGAAGTACTGGTCAGGGAGATAAATTACCTTGTAGAGCTGCACAATCACCATTCACAATCTCCTCAGTGACTTTATAGCCAATGATAGGATTTTTCAAGTTCATAGAAACTCATCAAAACACTTCCTGGTATTTTTTCCTTCTCCATCTAGCTGTTCTCACTTAAAGCATAATCTATACTGCTCCTGCTAGAGAAGTGAGGGTTTGGTTTGATGCCTTAGGGCCTGCTGAACATTTCTTTATTTCTGGCAGCTCCTTGGGATTTGTAAACTGGAAATGGGAACATTTCAGGCAGCTGCAGCACTTGGAGACATTCCTTTCCCAGGGGTCATATCTAACCTTAAACAATGCTTTGTGTGTACCGTGCAGGGTTGCTCTGTAAGGTTATAATTGGGCAAATGAATGGGTTTAAGCTTTCTTTTGCTGCTCTTCTGAAGTCAAGGTTCCACAGCTGTACATTTGAAGCTCCCTAATTCTTTTGGGTGGGTGCTATTTCAGCCCATAATTTGTTTACAACGAGTGGCACACAACCTCTTCCAGCAGAAGAGGGCATGGAATACGTGGGGCAGCATCTCTGGTGGTGGGGAACTCCTTGAACCTCTTCTCAGTTTCACAGGCCTCTTCTGATCAGCATGGTACGTGGAAGGTGTTGGAGACAGACTCTTCTTGTTTCTGAACCTCCAGGTACCCCAGTCCCTGTCAGGGCTGCAATTGTCTGGGGCCAAAATCACATCAAAACAGTGCAGGTTATGCCAGGTTATGCCACTGGTGGCTCCAGGGCATCATCAGATGCCACTCACGCCTCAATGTGGGGGAACGGGGAAAGGAGGGGAGATGGACATTTCATCCTCCCTGTGGGTGTGTGTTTCTCCCTCATGTGATACAGCCATGGCTGCACAGCTGCTCACATCTACATTTAGGCGGTGTCTGTGCTTTTCACTGTGGATAAACACCTGTCTCTGTCCCTGCACAGCTCCAGGGAGGTTTGCTAACACAATAATACAGCAAATGCAGGCATGGCTGTGGGTGCTGTGGGGGGACCTGTCTTCTGCCAGAGTAGAACATGTGACTTCCTGAGGTAATGGGTTGGACCAGAGCCTCCTCTCCCAGAGCAGGGGTTAAGAATTGATTCAGACAGGAGCAGGTCCAAGTACTACCCTATTATAAGACCTTCCAAGTGACGCTGGTGAATGGTCTCAATTTCTGAATTGATTTTTTCCCCACTTATTTTCTGACTCAGAGCAACCTCCTCTTCTAAATAGGCAGCACATTTACCCTGAGTGATGCTTCTTGCATCCAGGGCAGCTCCCCTCTGACACCACCATAGAAAACATTGCCAGGAGGCTGTAATTAAGGGTGTTACCAGAGTTATTTGCTCCATTTCCAGCAGGCTCTGAACTGGTGGTCAGGAAGAAACTAGAAACACCTGCTGGGTCTAATGAGGCAGGTTTGAAGTGATAGGGACACCCCATTTTTCCCCTCCTGCACAGAGGGAAATGAGAGAGCCTGGTGTTAGGAGAGGACATGGACTAAATGAAAAAGAAGTAAGTTGTTCAAGATGCATATGTTATGATGTAATTGAGATTTCAGTTTTCTTAAAAGGGTTTCTTACCTTTTTTTTGCGTTGCTTTTGGTGTTGCTGTTCACTCTGATCCATCAGGAAAAGACTGTGTGACCAGGGACACTGTAAATTTAGCTCTGGGTTCAGGCCATTCAGCAAGGTTTGGCCCATAATCTCATCCTCTTTCCAGGCTCTTTACGTCTTCCTTTAGAAATATTGCCCTCTTCCCTTCTTGCAGCAATTTGCTATTTAGTTCCTGGAGAAAAGGGGACATTGTGTCAATGTTTTGGTTGTCTAATTTGAACCCTTTCCTGGGACTGTGACCAAATAAGGTCTTGATCATTGCTGTGTGTATCTGGGCGTTTGTAGAACTCCTCAGAGCTCCAGTTATGGCCTGATCTTGCTTGCTGCAAAACTGATGGCCTTTTTCAAGACGTATATGGCTTGGTCCAGCAGCAGCAGTGAGGAAAGCTGCGTTGTGAGCTTATGGAGGGGATGGATGCTGCAGGTAGAGTTCTGATCTCAGTTCCTGGAACTAGTGGGGGGTCTAAATAGTTATTTCTTCTCTCTGTGCATCTTTTCCTTCCCATTTTTTTTTCTGTTAGACATTAAGCAGTGTGCAGAAGGAACTTGCAGTGGTTTTCCAGGGTCTTTCAAGTGTCCTATTCCATGACACGTGCAACAACATATGCTGTACCAAAATGGTTGTGCTCGAACTGCTCTGTGGGAAGAGGGTGCTGACATTACTGTATGGATAATGTGTGTGGTGCTCAGAGTGGTGTTTGGGAGGCAAGGCCTGGCTTCTTATGGTTGATCCTGGATTGCTGCTGCCTGACCAGCATCATCCAATGCCCAGGGTAGGCGAGGGGAGACAGGGTGTGCTCTCAGACAAGGGTGGCTGCGTCTTAGTGTAGACTTCAGTTTTGAAATTTTGCCTATGAGATCATATATGGCAGCTTAGTAAAATAATTTAAACATTTGTAACCTGCTATGTCAAAACCCGAATGCAAATAATTGCCCAGATTCTGCTAATTGATGCTAAACGGAAAGAAAAATAACGCAGGAGAAAAACCCTCCTAGAAATAATCAATAAATTAAAGATGCTTGGGGATATAAATTCAGCAGTTAAATGAGATACTAATGAAGATGGGAGTTTAATGGTGAGTGCTCTCATTACATTGTTTTAAAAACTCCATTTGATGTAGATTTGGTACTGGTAAAAGGGAGACAGCCTTGTGACAAACACCCGTGAGAACAAAAGTTGTTCTGGCATATGAGCACAACTACTACCGTTTATTGCTGTGCAGCTTTGCTTCCCCAATTTCTGCAAGTTGTTGCAAGATCTGGGGGGAAATTGTGGAGCAGTTAATTAAAAAACAACTAATGACTGTTCCACAGGGTCAGTTTGCTTCCCGGAGCCTAAAATGTGCAGGATATTAACACATGTATCATTTTTTTGACACTGGAGGACAATTGCAGAGCCTGGCCACACTGCTACTGGTTTTAAAGCAGAACTTAATTAACTAGAGATGGGCTGAGCAGGTTTGTCTGGAAATGGGCATTGGGCTTCCAAAGGACATAGCTGCTCAGATATTGCCAGGCCGTAAATTAAGGACGTTGCTTCCCAACTCATCTCAGCCCTGGTGAACCCCACAGTGCTTCTGCTGCCCCACTCCTGCCGCTGGCCCCACGGCCAGGTGTAATCCCTGTCTCCCAGCTCTAATGGTGTTTCCCTTAAGCTTCTCTGGACAGCTGCCTTAGCATGAGGTGAATTAAGCCCACTGATTTCCCACTTCTCACTGCAGCCTGGATAAGAGCTCAGACTGGCAAATCCAGCATTTGCAGCCAGGCAAAATACCCGGGAGTGGGATTTTTTTTTTTTTTTTTTGCAGCCCAGTTGTGACCTGGCTGGATCAACAATGCTCTCGAATAGAAAAAAATATGGCAAACTCCACTTCTGCATGTGCTCCAACCCCACTGTGGCTGGGAAGAGATGGCTGGTGAATGTCTCCACTTTGCCTCAACACTGGTGAGGCATTTTTCTCATGTCTGTGTGGAATTTGGTGAACGCAATTATTTTCTTTTATCTCGCACTTATGTTTAAACTGCATCTCTGCTGGTACATGCCCTGTTTTGATTAATATTAAACTTCCAGATCATCCTTTTGAATTGGAGCAATTTCTTACAACAAATAGACCGGAGAGCCAGATTTTTGAGTGATTAGTAGCAGGCTGAGAGTGCTGGATGCTCGGGGAGCTTAACGATTCATGGCCAGATTCATTCACCATGGTTAGAGTGGTGGGCATGTCACAGCTGTGATTCCTCTGGCAAAATTCCTCCTTTCAGACTCCTCAGTCTGAAATTATTTTAAATCAGAAGTTGAGTTTTCCATCCCACTTCTTTCCAGGCTGACTGACTTGCTGAGAGGGGGGAGAAGAGTCATCCTCCCACCCCAGAATACACCGAAAAAATCTGATTATGAAAACTTGCTGCGCTGAAAGTCTGTTCTTCCATTTTCCCTAAATTCTTCGGGCACAAAGGGAAAAACTCTCATGATCTACAGAGTGTTGATCCCAGGAATGCCTATCCAGACGCATTGCAGGGGCAGACCTGGATGTAGCCCCTCAGTGTAGGGGCACACCTGGATGTGGCATGGTTGTATTTTGTTCTGGGTTGTTTGTTTTTTGGTTTGTTTTTTTTTTTTACAGATGCTAAATATGGGGTGGAAAGAATGACTAAAAGAGATAAACTGTAGATATCACATAAGATCATGCAACATAAGGAGGAAGAGAAAACCTTCAGTGATTTCATCTGTAATCTATGTATTTGGCACTGGTGGAAGTTCCAACTCAAGGATTTTTAGTAACACAGCAGTGACATGTTTGTGGCTTCCACTCAAATACACGTGACAGAACCTTAGTCCTGAATTCCAGGAATGCCTTAGGCTGATGAAATATTGGTGTAATGTCAGTGTGTTTAGCCAGGCACATACAGAGCTATTCCTGGACTAGCTGGCAGCACTGCTCTGGGCTGAGTCACCAAATACTCTGTCTCCAGAATACAGAATAAAAAATGGACACTGAAACTTTTTTTTTTAAGTTACCAGCAGTATGTGCAAAAGGTGGATTTTCCATGCAGAACATGTAGCTGGGAGTCAAACATAGAGAGGTGAGATCACTGACTGTGCAGGAAGACAGTAGCAGTGCTTGTGGGACAGGAACATTTTTTTTGTTATGACCAAGAAATATACACTTAGATGAAGAATCTGGATTTCTTCGGTATTATTGTTTTTGGCCCTCAAACTGTTTTTCCATTGTAAAGATGCAAATGAACTTCTGAGTTGAACTAGTTCAGGAATTCAGCTGGGATTTGGACCTGGATGTACCAGACTGTTATAGAGCAACAAGTGCTCAATGCCTTCGATGAAGGAAAAACATGATGGGCCCTTCAAATCATTGGAAAAGTTATTGCTGTTGCTGATCCTGTAGAGTGCTGTGCACTTGGTGAATAGGAATTCTGAATTTTGGTGCTTCTGGAGTATGGACTCAAGGCCTGGGTACTCTGTTATTGAACCTCAGATATTACTTTAGAATGCTGAACATTGATGGTGCATTATATCTTGCTGTGGAAAAGGTCAGCCCTGTTATTTGTAGAGGGAGAGTTGCCTTTGCTTCATGACTGGCTGACTTTTTGGGCTACATGGTATAATTTATAACTACTTATTGTTTGCAGACACTAGGCTGAGGATATTTTGCGTGTGAAATTTAAAATTCAGGCCACTGTGGTTGAATACATGACACAGACTGTAGTTGAATACATGACACAGAATTATTTTGTCCAGTGGGAAACAGAGATGTGTAGTCTTGTCACCCTTGGCTTCCTTTTCAGTTAGAGGGGAGAAAAATAGGGACTTGTAGGGTATGACTGACATTATCCTAAAATAGCTGTCTAAATTATTTCAGATGCACTAAGCCCCCAGAATACAGATAAATGGATACTGACAATACAGACAAACTGTCACTATCTCACATGGTAGCATTTATAGTATAATGTTGGAGTAGCCTATGGTAACTCCTATTTCCTAGTGTCTCTCTGTTTTCTACACAAGTTGTGTAAAACCAAGGAACTGATGTTAATATGCATGAAAAGTAAGAACCTACTTAAGGAAGGATTTGGATGCTTGAGCAATTTTCTTAAAACTGTTCACCTACTTATCACCGTGAAGTCAGTTACCTAAAACCATGAAGAAATGTAAATTCCATAATAAATGGAAACCAATCTGTCATATTTTTGGACTGTCAGACTCAGAATCTACAATTCTATGCAGAATTGGTGCAAAACTACAGAGAAATACGTTAGGTGTCATGGCCCATTTCTTCAGTGCAACTCTGGTTTTGAGGGGTAGTGTTGACTTTTTAAGCTGGCTTCAAGTGTTGTTTGATGTCGATATGAGTGAATGGGATGATGTTCTCTTATGCCAGTCACTGTGCAAACCTAATTTAAGAGCTGTTATTCACCTGAAGAACTTGAAGTTTGATTGCTAAATTGTGCAAAGAATAGAGAAAGAGTATTTCTCCATATTGTGTGTGGGGAGCTGACTGTTGGATTCCCTGCAGTCCTATTTGCCATTCAAACAGGTTGGACTTGCATGGCTGCATGTAGCAGGTGGGAAGTCCAAGTGCCTTGCTCCCATCCATGACAGGCTTAGGAACAAAAGGGAGTGTGGCCTCATGAGACAGCTAAACCTGAGTGAGCTGCTGCTTTTTGCCACCTCCATTAATATGTACGTGTCATTTCCCCTGCAGCTCTGCAATCTGAAAGAAAAAATAAAAATAAAATAAAAACAAACGAAAAAAACCAACAACCAAACCAACAACAAATTAATTCTCATTTTCATCTTGTTATCCAGTTGAATCAACACCTGTGAAATCATGATCTCTAAATCCCAGTCACGGGAAGCCTGACAGCTCCCTTGAATGAATACAATGTGCCATGTGAAGCTACACCATAAGTCTTTTGGTTGCTGGACCTACCACCTTGATTGTAAAATCACCTCTCTCAAAAAAAGTCTTCCTATGCTGTTTGCAGTAGTGTCAGCCTTTTGTCTTTGCTCAAGTTAACAAATGCATAATGTGTGTCACAAAGCACTGATTTGTATCTGTTTGCAACTGATTTTGCTAGTTTAATGTCATAGAATAGAATAATTTAAGTTGGAAAAGACCTTTAAGATCACTGAATCCAACCATTAACCAAGTACTGCAAAGTCCACCACTAAACCATGTCCCCAAGTGCCACGTTGACACTGCTTTTAAATACATCCAGGGATGGTGACTCCACCACTGCCCTCGGCAGCCCGTTCCAGTGCTTGACAACCCTTTCTGTGAAGAAATTTTTCCTAACATACAATCTAAACCTCTCCTGGTGCATCTTGAGGCCATTTCCTCTTGTCCTAGTGCTTGTTACTTGGAGGATGAGCCTGACCCCCACCTGGCTACAACCTTCTTTCAGATATTGTAGAGAGCAATAACATCCTGAGCCTCCTTTTTCCAGGCTAAACCCCCCCAGCTCCCTCAGCTACTCCTCGTCACACTTGTGCTACAGACCTTTCTCCAGCCCTGTTGCCCTTCTCTGGACACACTCCAGCACCTCAGTGATGGGGAATGAATCTGACTCGCTTTGTGAGACCAATCTCTGACTGGTATAGCTACGTGTGGATTTTTGTTTTGGAAAAGTAAGTACTCGCCCCTTTTCTGATTGGAGGATCAGAGACTCTTATCAAAGAAGCAGAGTGGCAAAATGAAACATAGACTTCACCTCTTCTCATCACTCGTTAAATAAACATGGAGTAATTATCACAAACCAAGAATTAGAGAGAAACGGGCACTGCTGTTGAACCCATGGTAGTCTCTAAAGCTTTAAATTCATCACGAGTGACTGTGAGGAATACCTATTGACTAATTAATTTTCTTGTCTGACAGACAGCCTTTGAAATCCCATGAAGAATAGATAAAGTGTGTGTACGGGAGTGGCAGGTGGAGAAACATCACAAATTACATTCTCAGCACACAAGACTTCACCTGTTACTCTGTTATAGCTGTGTGATTTCAGTACCTCCCAGTAACTGCTGTTTGTCCAGATGTCAGGTAGGTGCTGGGGGAACTGGCCAAATGTGAACCATCCAGGATGAGAAAGAAGAATATAAGTCAATTTTGTGCCAACCCTTCCTAGCCTGAGCAGTATGTGCACAAGTGACCTTCCCCAAGGAGAAAGATGAGAGGGATCACTACGAAAGGAAACAGCCCCATGATCAGACAGCACTGGACCACACTGGATGTTAAAAATTGTTGTTTTGGGATTGGATTGGAGAATATGTACAGTAGTCTGTGTAGAAGTCCATCTAAAAATATTTGAGTGGTCTTTAGAGAGATGACACATTGGAAGACCACACTTCCAATAACAGTCCAAGACCAAGGTCAGTGAAAGAGAACCACATTATTATGATGTGGGCCACGCGATTGGATACAAGTTAACATTGATTTTCCTTCTCCTTCCCCCCGCCTGCAGCCTGCTTGTAATTGTAAGATGAGCAAAATTTGGATCAAAAGCAGTAAGAGAAAGAACTCAGGAAGGAACAAAGAGAAAATGAGATAATATCAAGTGGTCATTGGCACTTACTGTAATATGTTAGTGTCTTCATTGAGATTCTAGACATTGATAGACAAATAGAAGAGGACCAACAGGAAATTGCAGGCACTTTTTTTCCCCCCTGGTAGTTTCATAAGTCATTCATTAAAGAATAGAATGAACTTGATTACAGACAGCTCCAGAAAATGCTGAGAGAGACTGGATTAATGCAGAGCAGGCCCTTGCTGCCTCCTGTGTACCTATCCAAGCTTTCAATGTGGGCATCTTGTCTGGTCTGAACAAGAGGATTCCTACATCTGGTCCCAGTGATGCTTATGAATTAACCCGGGATCTTTTTGAGCAGAAATATGTTGCTTTTTGGACTGTTGATACTGCTGAGGAGGGCTGTATTTCTCTTGTTGCCTCCTCTGTATGTGCAAACAGAGTTTCACCTGTTCATTTGTCCTGTATTAAGGTGGCTGTTAACATGGAGAGGGCTTTGCCTGACCTACTTACCCATCCCCTGTATCCTTAACTAAAACTGAGCAGTACAACACAGTTGCTTCCAGGTGCAATCTCAGTTAAACCTCAACACCTTTTCCTTCTCATAGCCTTTGCTATCAGCACTCACGAAAAACCGCAAGGGGAGAATGAAAAAGAAATCAATTTTTATCACTAGAAATATTTCCCCTTTTGGCCACAGACTGAGACTGTTCTGACTCTAACCGGTCCTCCCTGGGGTTTGATAACAGTAGCTCACAGGAGGCTCGAGCTTATCTGAAGACCAAACAGTAAATTTCTCATTTCCGCTTAGTGGTGAGGTGTTTAATTGCTGCTTAGTTTTGCCAGTCAAGTAATTCACATTGACGTGCTAAAAGCAGCCACTAGCAGTTAAGCTTCCATCCAGGGGCTGCAGTGAACGATCCTGACATCTTTTTGCAGGCACCGGCTCTGCAGGCTGAGAGCATTCCAGTTTCTCCTCTCGAGTGGGCAAGCAATCTACAGAAAATTAAGTCTGAAAAGCCATGAGAGGTTGTGAAAGGCAGCTTAAGGAGAGAGGCTCTATTGGGTGAAATTTCTTGCCCTGCACGAATTCAGGTTGAAAATTAAAGTGTTGTCACCTCACCGGTAATTTAGAAGAAGAAATATTGTTTAAATATAGCGGGACAGGGTTGGACAAAGAACAGAGGATATTCACTCCATCAGATTCATGCAAGTTCATATATCTATTGGATGAATGTTGTTCTTAAAGTTATATCAACTTATAGAGGTAGGTAGATATGGAGATGGCTCAGTGTGGAGCCTGTGACTCTGCTTAGTGGACTCAGTGCTCACTTGCAGTAATGTAAATCAGGAATAACTCTTCTGAAGTCTAAAGCCTCAGCTTGCATGGCTAGTTGAACTTTTTGGCAGTGGATATAAAATGCTGCTGCTAGTTCAAAACCATAGGGAGTTCTGACTCAGTAGCAATTTAAATCTGCCTTGTTCTCTGTGGAGTAACTGTGGGTGTGCAGCAATAGCATGAGCAAATAGTCTTTTATTTTTTTTGGTCTTGTCTCTTCTGATGGTCTGGTACTGCCAGCCCTGTGCGGGAGCTCCATGCACGAGATGCAGAATACCCTGCACGTGTCTGAATATCTACAGGTACAGAAGCAGATAATTTATTTTCATGAGTTAGAAATGGCCAGATAACTCATGAGCAGCAGAGCACAGGAGAGCCAGTCAATGATGCATCAGTGTACCAAAGTGGGGCAAGGAAATTATCTGCCACAACTTTTCAGACTGGCTGCTGTGCTGGATGGGGTGTTACAGTTGTGCCATCTTGGGGGCTGTCTGTGTGTGTTTTATTATGGTCATTGGAGAGCTTGTAGCATGATGGGTTATTAGGGAGTGATTGCTGGGTTTGAGTTTCTTGGTGGATTACACCACCGTGGTTGTTGGAGCACTGCTTCAGCGCTCTTGCGAAGGGCAGACTTTGTGGTTGCCACTGAGCTCAAGAAATAATTTGCTTATTTAAAATATGCAGTCAACTGATTAATATCTTCAGAGGTGCAATTGCTGTAATTGCAGACCGGATAATACAAAGCTGCCACTCACATTTAACAGGGAACACTCTTCTGCAGTTCTGATAATGCAAATTGACGCACAGAGATAAACCAAGATGGGTAATAACAGCTGCCTGATAGACAGACTTCAGGTGTGAGAGTCCCTAGATGAACAGAAAGCCTTAGGGAATTAAATACACAACTCCAGAAACTCACATGTTAGAAAAGGGTCTGTGACTCCTATGCTCCCAAACTCATCTTGTCCTCTGTGCAATACCACAATTTGAGGGCAGTTTGAGAGGTGATATTCCCCTTGTCTTTCAATAAAGGAATATATGAGTTGAGAGCATATATGGTAGCATGGTCTATCTGAGAGACCCGTTACCTAGAGCAAAGTTTACCCATATATTTTTAGCTTCAAGTAGCTAATTAGCAGATTATTTCTTTAAAAAAACACACCACCATGCCAAAATAAAACAAATTGCCCCCAAACCCACACCACTTGGCTGAACCCCCTGGGTGGTTTCTCATACCCAACCCCCAGCTGTTTGCATTCATCCAAGTTTGATGTCTTCAAACTGAGAACCACAAACCAGAGAATCGATATCATCTACTGAGCACGGCGCAGCATAAACACAATCAATTAATTCCTTTATATGGAAAAGGAGCTGGAACTCAGCTCATCTCCTCTCTCAGGCAAATTATAGCGATAAGAGAGTTTCCCTGAACTGAAACCAGAAGCACCAGCTTTCTGCACACTTAACCTATAATTGTCTATAACATGCATGGAGGTAAGCGAGATGTAATTTTATTCACGAGAGTTCCATTATCTTTAATCAGGTTTTACATAATTTCCTTTGTATTTGATTGTTTTGTTTTAAAATATGTAAACTTTTACCTTTCATGCATGTCTAGTCAAAAGGTGAAGAATTCAATATTATGTTCACAAAAATACCCTATTCACTGGAACTTAATCAGTGTGAATAGTATAACAAACATTTTATGAAACTGTAATATAGCCCACAGCAGTAGGAATAAAGTTGATAGAAACCAGAGGAAAGAGGCCTTTTTGAATAAGCTGTTTTTAAAAAAAAAAGGTGCTCATCACTTTCACTTGAGACCAAATTTCTAGATCTCGGTCCTGTAATATGCTAAAATTTGTAGAAATTTAAGGGAGCAAACATACCTCTACAATCCTTACGAATTGAGTGTTGATTGTCTTATGAAAGGCTGTCTTCATATTCTTGGGGGATGAAGATGGTCAGCAATGCACAAAACTGGACAAGAAGAGCATCCTTTCAAAACCTGTTGTCTGCAGAGAGAAGCAGTTAATCACATACATCCAAACGCCTCATTGGAATATGGACCTTCAAGCTGGACCCTTTGGTCCAAGGAACAGATGGACCAACTAGAGAGAGATTATAAGCACAGTAATAAAATTATCAATAAAACCTTAGATTTTCATATGCTAGAAGAATATTTGGTTCTTTCATTTGGGTTAAACAGTGGTAGCATAGTCCTCAAATATTACATACTGGGTCTTGTTGCGGGAGATGAGGAAATTATCTGCTGCTGTGTTTTTGAGCTCAAATTGCATTCAGTGCAAATTCAAATTAGAAAACCTTATGGGTAAGGATGGTGAAATACTGGAATATGATGGCTAGGGAAGTGTTGGGGTCTCTGATGTATGAGACGTTTAACAAGTCAGATAACCATCCATCAGGATTGGTGCAGCTCTATCTGACCCTGCTTTTAGACAGCAGGAGGGGTCTGATGATTCTGTATGGTGCTCTCAAGCCCTGATTTTCTGCAGTTCAGTGTGGGTATTTCAAGCCCAGTCCCTGATATATTCCTGGATTTGGAAGAAAAAAAACCCAAACAAACACTCCTGCCTCTCTGCTGAGCGTCTCACAGGTGTGACATGACTGTGGAGCTGCATTCCTGCTGACAGCTGCCTCTGCTGTTGGCAGAGACCTCAAGTGTGCTCTGTGTCTGTTTGATTTGTCTCCTCTCTGCTCCCTCCTGTGCTGGTGGCTCATTCTCAGGGCTTTAGATCTCTCCCAACCCTGTCCACGGATTGCCTAATGATGTGGAGGATCTCTCCCTTTTATAAGTATTATTATTTATTCAAGAGCCTGTAGAATCTAAGAATCTAGAATCTTGACTGAGCAGGTGAACGCAGAGATTTTTTTTTTTTTTCACAGCTCTTAACTTGACAGATCTCCACGGTTATGGCTCCTTTTCACCACCTCACCTGCAAATAGCAAGTTGCTGCCCAGCACGTGAATGTGTTACTGCTGCTCAGAGGGAAGATTTCCCAGCATATCTTCTATTTCAACTTTTTTTCCTTCAAAACAGCTGAGCCATTTGGCTGAAACATTCCAGAGGTTACATTTACCAGAGGCACAATCCTGAGAAGAAAAAAAACCCATCCAGTTTATAAGAATAAAGTTTGCCAGATCTGTGAGCAATTGGAAGTGGATTGTGTAATATCAGTTAACCATAACTGGCAGATCCTGGCCTGCCTGGATTTCACATGCAACATGTGGTGGCATATGTAACATATGCCTCAGGCCTTTCTTGTGCCCAACCAGAGCCTTCTGTGGTCAAAGTCCCTACAGTCACAATGCTGATTGCAAAAGCAAAGGGATTTTCCTCTCACTGTGTCAAAGTGCTGAAAAGTTTCCTATTCACTTGTACATGGCTGGATCATGTATGACAGTTGTCATCGGGTCAAACTGGATACTAGAGCAGGGATACCAATGAAAGCAGCTTCATGCTTAGGTTTTCTTCTAGGATGTGCTATATTGCTTTTGTACCTTTGGAAACAACTTGTAAAACCACCAGGGTTCAAAATTCACTCTCCCCGCCTGCTCCTGAGCATCTTTGGGCCCCTCACTACAAGAAGGACATTGAGGTGTCCAGAGAAGGAAAATGGAGCTGGTGAAGGGTCTGGAGCACAAGTCTGATGAGGAGTGGCTGAAGAAAAGCAGACTCAGGGGAGACCTTCTCACTCTCTACAACTACCTGGCAGGAGGCTGTAGCCAGGTGGGGATTGGGCTCTTCTCTCAGGTAACAAGTGATAGGACAAGTGGAAATGGCCTCAAGTTGTGCCAAGGGGAGATTTAGACTGGATATCAGGAAAAAAATTCTTCATGAAAAGGGTTGTTGAGCACTGGAACAGACTGCCCAGGGCAGTGGTGGAGTCACCATCCCTGGAAGTGTTCAAAAAATGTGTAGATGTGGCAACTGGGGACATGGTTTACCGATGGCTTTGGCAGTGCTGGATTAACAGTTGGACTCAATGTCTTAAAGGTCTTTTCCACCTTAAACAATCCTGATTCCATGATTTTTAATTTCTGTTTCCTTGCACGTGTTTGGACTTCTGTCGCTTCTGGTGGCAGTGTGTTGAGACTAAAAGGCATCTAATGGGGATGGATTCCCTCCTGCTCTTTACTGGTCATAACACATGTTGGCTTAGATCCAGGATTTGCTCCAGTGCTTTCATGGCCCAGCATGGGTACAGAACAGCCCTTAAGTCAAGGAAAGGTTGACAGTGTGTCAGGCCAAAGCTCAGCTCAGCTCACCTCACTGTGTGCCTGGGCAAGGGACCACTGAGCCAATTTGTCCTGAGGGAAAGTTAAGAAGTGCTCAGCAGGATTATGTCTTCCAAGACAGCTCAGGATTCAAGAATCCCCCAAAACCATTCTTATACGTGTTTTAAAAATTCCTGATAGGCGTTTGTGGAAGGTGAAGTTGGTTAGAGCATGGTGCTAATAATGCCAAGGTTGTGGCTTCGATCCCTGTTTGAATCCCTGTTGGATTTGATGATCCTTGTGGGGACCTTCCAACTCAGAACATTCTGTGATTCTGTGAGGTGTGATGTAAACCCTTTTTGTCCTGACTGTTGTGTCTTGCTGGTCATCATGACTGTAACTCCCTAGGAATGGTGCCTTTGGCTCAGTGCATACCCAGGGATTTCAGCCTCTGTAGCCTGCACTCTCCTTGTCCATTATGACATGCAGTTGCACGTACCAGCACCAGTGAAACACTAGGAACCTTCACTTATTTCCCTCTTGAACCTTAAATGTACAACACCTTGTGCAGAGAGGTCCTGAGTCGTCACAAGCCTCAAGTGGGTGATGTTTATTTTCCCTCTGTTGCCTATTCCCCTTCTGGAAGAAGGAAGATCAATGGACTATTTTAGTTCACATGACCTCTGGGAATACAGGATGCTGCCAGAGTATTTTTTTTTTATGAGAGGGCGAGGGGGGGGGATAAAAATCAGAAAGAAATTAAAAACCTAAGGGTTTAAATACAGCGTCTTCCATGACCCCTCTCCAAACCCAATATTTTCCTAATAAAATAATGTGTTGCTTGTATTTTTTTTCTCCCCATCAACAAGGACTGTGAGTTCATTTGTTTGTTTTACATCGGCTGCTCAGAACAGTGTAGCTCTATGAGGTTAAAGAGATCCTCCGAGAAAGATCCTATTGATTTTAATTACCGAGAAACAGCCCACAGGGACAAAAGGACTTTGGCTGTTTATTTAGCCATCGCTGTGCTGCAGTATTGTGTAAGGAGAGATCAAATCAGTTGCCCTCATTATTACAATAATAATAAGGCAGAAAAGGTGCCTCCGGGCCTCGGGGGTTTTTTTCTTTTTTAAAGAGACAATAACCTCCACCACTCCTCCCACTAATAAAAGGCAGACTTGAGGAACAAGGAGCAATTACTATTTGTCAATATTAATTCAATTACGCTCCTGTTATTTATATTGTGAAAAGGATTGGTTAATATTTTAGAAATATCCCAATCAAACCAGGGGGCCACATCTGTTCTTTTACAGATTGATTTGTATCCCTGCTAAATGCATGTTGAATGGTTTCTACCTCCTTTGGACTGAAGCTAAAATTAATTAGTTATGCAGCATAAACCAGTAGTACAGTGAGTGTTTATAATAGTATCCAGGTTGAGAATACACCTACTTGTATGTTAAAATGGAAATTGTCCAAATATCAACAAGCATTAATTGCCTGGGATGTCTTCACACCCATTCTGGACTAATCCCAAGCCAGGTTTGTGGTGGTTTTGGTGAAAGCAGAAGTCAGTTTGTTCTGTTTATGCTATTTGCTAATTTTAGTTTTTTTGAGCCTGCATCTCTGAGCTGGTCTCTGCTCTGTGACTTGGCAGCTGTTGCCTCACGAGGATTTAGTATTTCCTCATAGGTATTCTCTTGATTAATTACTTTTTAATGAATCATTGATACTTTGGGCCACAAGTGCCCAAACAGTCAAATTACAGTGCTTTATGCGAACTGTGTGTTAGATCTCACCTGTGCCTTAGAGAAAAATTAGCCCATATTCTTTTTGACATCGACCTTGTAAAACTGTACTTGAGTGTCCCAAGTGTATCCATCCAGCAGATGGTTGTATGCAGGGGCTGGTTGTATAAACCCCAGTTTTAACATGGAAATGAGCAAAGCTGGAAACAGCTGTTCAAGACAGATTTGATCTTTCCAACACCATGGCCGGGCAACACGTAGATGCACATTGTTATTGATATGGAAAAAATAATGGAGCCACAAGTCATTGAAATGAAGCTGTAATTTAGCTGTGATCTGTGGGAGCCCTGTGCCTGTGGAGGGCTCTGTAGATGGCTTTTAAAGAGAGCCCAGGGACAAGCCATATAGCTGCCAGCATCATTTGCAGTCTTCTATGTGAAAGGTATGGCAGAAGCCGACTCAATGTTTGTACACCAGCTCAGCAACTGACTTCACACTTCAGGGTTTTTTTATTTTCCGTCAGATCATGGCACTAGGGAAGGATTTCCTGGTTCTTGTTCTGCTTCAGCTGAAGCTTTTTTAACTTCAGAAAGTGTCACGTAGTTTTAGCTATTTGAGTCATCCTCTGGGCCACCAAATCTCTGTTTCACTGACTACCCTTGTGACTAGTAGGGATCCTAAGTGTTTCAAGCAGAGAGGTTTCAGCTGGCAAGGTTAATGCAGCACAGCGCTGGGCAGGTGTTGCAGGTCAGTCCCTTGCTTAAATAATATGTTGTTTTGCTGATGGTGCTTCCTTAAATGTCCAAAGATGGGGTAATCAGAAGGCTACAAGAGGGCATGTTTCTGAGCTGAGAGCTGCATGTTTTTCCAGGATGTGGGAAAACACTCTGGGTACAGGAGCTTTCTCAGTGGCTTGCTTTTACAAGACAGCTTAAAACAGTTGACTCACATTGATAAAAAGGTAAAATATTTATCAGGTTACTGTTTGATCAGTTCTCCAAAATGGAATGCATCAACTCAACTAGATTAAATAAATGCAATTGTTTAGTCTGTTCCTGAATGGTAAGAGCCAATGTTAGTAGTGAGAGTGGGAGGTAGCACAAATGGATTTAGAAAAATGGTGAACAGCTAATAACAAAAAACCCTAAGATGGTTTTAAAAATTGCATTTTAGGTCTTTAATTGTATCCCAGGCTTGAAGACTGCATGTTTCATACTTGCAGTTTTTCCAGCAAGAAAGTGGACTAGGAACATAATTCCTCAGACTTTCCATGATCTCGACATGACTTATGCTATTTCTCTTCTATTTTGTGACGTATTCTATTTCTGTGATCAAACCACACCTCAGAAATTGTCAACATATGAAGTCTGTGTTCAAGAAGAGAAGTAGAATAATTAAGCTTATTTTCAATGTGATAAAAGGAAGAAGGAAAGATGGGTGATGACACTATTTTGGTCTGGAGATACTGTGAGGAAGGTGTGTGTCCCCTAACAAGAAATCAGAATTAGCTGATGGAGAAGCATCTGCAATTAGTGGTTTGAGAGAAATTGATTTTTAAGGAAAGATTAAGTCTTAGATTTATAGAGCAGAGATAAGCAAGTACAAACTGCAGGGGTGTTAACAGTCCGTAAAACTGTAAATATCATGGGTATATTCCATGAAAAGTGGGAGAGTGATCTGGGGTGCTGGCTGTTTGTATGGGTATATCTGAGAATGCTTTTCTAGACAAACCTTTTCAGGCAGCTGGGAAATGCTGAGTTGCTGTAGCAGCAAACAGCACAAGGCAGGCTGAATGACCAGGCATTCACTTGTGTTTTTTTTGATTTTGAAATTTGCCCTAGGATCAAATATGTTCTGAAATTCTCCCTTTCCAGATACCTGGAGTTAGGATCTATGCTACAGTTTACACTGAGATTAACAAAGTTTTAACTGTAAATTGGACCATGGCTATGGGTAAAGTTCTTCCTTTCTCTGTGGCTTAGGTCCCCACAGTAAACTGCACTCCCTCTGAAATCTGTTTAAGTTTTAAACCTGTTTTAAGAACGTTCTTGGTAATAACCATTAAATGATTTCTTTAGTCTCTAACTCATCCCTCAATGTGGAGATCAGTCTTAGTAATGTTTCTCCAGTGCCCACTCCTCAGTTCCAAAGACCTCTTTACCTTCTGTCCTTATCTCCTGTTTTCCTATCTTTTCATCTTTATGTTTGTCTCTCTGTCAATTCCATCTGCATACAACATGTGCCAGTCTCTTTAATTTCATACGTTCTGGATTTACCCATCACTCTCTTCTTGTTTGCTTCTGGTTTTGTCCACAGTTCATGTGAAGCTGCATCTACAGCTGCTGCTTCTGCTCTTCTGAAAACTTTGCACTTCCTGCAGGAATTATCTTTCCAATGAATGTGACAAGCCTGTGCAACTCATTGTTGCTTTGAGATAAAAGGGCTGTTGAAGGTCCAGAGAGGTCCAGCATTGCTTCTGTGCGCGTTCCCTCCTAGTGATCCTTGTACATGAGCCAGCTTGTCTGCTGCCTGATATATGGTCTCTGTGTTAAAAACATACCCAAAGATATCATGAGCTCTCTTGGGAAAAGGGTCTCTCTTTGTTGCAGAAGTGTCTGAGAAATTTTATAAGAACTTCTATGAGAATTTTTTTGAGAAATTTCTGGGAGATTGAGTGAAGCTGTCTCAGATTTTTCCAGTATTTGCAACCCTCTTTTCCTGGCTAATTCTCACCTGGGCATATGAATGTTTATACATCTTAGTAAGACATAATGTGAATAGTATTGATTGGATCTTGCAGGGGAATTTTGCTTGCTTCTCGGGGAATTCATGTGTGGGGCCCAATCCCCAATGAATTTGTAGTGATCAGGTCATTATGCTTGGGTGGCTGTATGACAGCAGTGGAGAATGGAAAAGCTTGCTGTTAAAAGCACTTTTGAATCGGGAGGGGAGAATAAAAGGATTCTCTTGCTCACCCTCTTGGTCATGGCTTTTGGTTATGGTTACAGCTTAACATAACTACGCGTCAAACAGCCGTGTGTTTTTATGATCACATGTGGGGTGGCTGGTGGTTGCACAGGCACAAAAGATTTAAATCTGGTCTCTTTTTGTTTCTTCTTTTTGAAAGCTACATTAATTGTTCTGATGTCTGAGCATCTGCCTGATACGCATTGTTTCCCCTGCAGACTGAGGAAGATGAAAGCTAAATACAAATTTATTGAACAGGCAAGCTATAAACCCTGAAGTTAGCACAATATTTTAATGGCAATCATACTTCGTCAAAAGCACACGTATCACATTTTCTTGCTGGAGATTACAGTTCATCAGTACCAGAATTAATTAAAAATATCCCACAAAGCTTACCCACTGCTCTTCTGTTTCTATATATAACTTTTTAGCTCTATAAACTAATGGCTAATTGCAGGGGAGAATGTGTCTTTTATTAATTCATATGCATAAAATGAAAATGTTGTACTCTGTAAAGGAATTCACTTTTCTGTTAACTCATCCATTCAATTTTTGGTGGCAAAAAGATTTTTAAATAACTCTTCAGCTTTCATTTTACGTATTTTTATGGTGTTAACTGGCAAAAGCTGATTCATTATCCTCTGTCCTAAGTTTACCTACTCTCAATAACTCAAGTTCAGGTCACCCTGCAGTGCCTCCTTTTGCCTTCGCTCAGATACCATGTCTAACTGAATGGAATTGACCTGTTTAAGGCCTCTTCACTCCAACTGAATTATTTGATCATAGCCACAGACATCTGTTTGGGGCAGTAATTGGTTGTTTATAAGAGCAGAGGAGAGCCACCAGCAGCAACAGCAGCAGCAAGACAATAAAGGCAAGGGACAAGCATGGAGGGCATGTAGACAGGTCCTGACAGACCACTGTCTGCTCGAGATAAGCAATGCAGATTAGTTATATGCACTCTATCTCACCACTGGGGCCTAATAATCCCCTTTAGCACTCATTCACAGTTATGTAGCAGACAGAAAACTAATACAGGGGGGAATCTGGTCCTACTGCCTCGCCACAAATCTCAGACACAGTTTCTGGAATCTGCAGGATTTTACCGTACAATTAGTTTTAAATGTCAATTTCATGGAGGCTCATGAGATGGAAAATAGAAGAATAGTGGGTGAAGATACCCATTGCAAACTAGATTATTGGAGAGTGAAGGATGGCTATTCAGGATGCGGCTGTCACTGCTGCTTCCTGGCTTGACAGCGACAATGTGAACATCGAGGTAAAGGTAAAGGATGACAAAAATGCAACTTGAAGGGCTGAATTGTCTGGACAAAAAAAAAATGACATGGCATTTCTGTGCTGTTTGTGTACACAGAGGAGACAATGTGGATTTTAATTGATTTGCAAAACCTTGTTGCAATTATCATGGAACACAAGATGGTCGCGCTTGAGGGTGACTTGCAGTGGCAGCAAGTGAGTAAAGTATTGTGTGATGCACTGCTTTGTCCTGATGCAGCTGCACTTGTGTCTCCCTTACTGTCAAATCCAAACACATGTCACACCTTGTGGGTGCTGCCCATCAGTGATTAAAGGAGAATGCAGATGCTGGGATTTGATTAAGAGAACTCCATGTTTGCATTCAAATATTGAATTAAGTAATTTGTAACTACATGCACAAACAAAAATGCATTTGCAAAAAGCAAAAAAAAAAAATCCAGGATAAGGCTTATTGTAATTAAATTCCCTTTTGCAGAGAGCAGGAGAAAATACATGATCACTTACTGGTTTTCCACAGCTAGATGTGATTCTAGCACTGCTGTTCTGATTGCTCGACTTTGCAACCTTAAATTTATTTTAGAACATACCCAACGTAAGCACAATCACATGCATCTGCTAGATGGACTCTGAAAAGAGAAGAGCCACACTATTTGTCACTGGCTGCTGATCAGACCCACATCACATCCAGTCAGAGAGAGAAAACCCTCTCACATAAAGGCTCCAGCAATACGAGTTAGGGATTGTGACCCCACGCTTCCTATGCACATGGGTCATCCCACTGACTTTTCTACTGCATTGTGCTGTCCTGTATTCTGCACATGCAGAACTGTAGATAGAAATTGCTCTCACAATTTATTACTGGTTTTGAGGTGTACTGGTACTATTTTTTGTAAATTGATCCAGATTGCTAAGTATTTCCAGGTGTTCTCATATCAAAAAGTCACTCACGTGGAGGTGATCTTTCCTAAGAGCAACTGCTTTTTAAAGTCCAACAAATTACAATTTATATTAATATTAAATATTAATTTTATTTTTCAATCATAAATCTGCAATTTGCCAAGAGATAGATACCTGTTACAGTTCTGAGCCAGTGCAGGGAAGGAGTGCATAGACTGATATTAAGATTGACAGATTCTGGGATGCTTGCTTGAATTCCAGAAACACAGATTAGTGGGACAAGGTGCAGGTGATAGAACTAAAAGACTGTCATTATTGTGGTTGTTGTTAAGCTGTGCCACTCATTTCATGGGTAGCAGTCCCTCTCAGCATGATGTAAATATGTGCTCATATGCAGATGGATAAGAAATACTTCTCCAGAAGTCTTTAGATTTTAGTGGTGCAAAGAAAGTGTCTCTGACTTCTCAGTTTTCAAGTCCCACATCTTGAAATCTAGTAATTCTTCATGCAAATAATAATAATAAAAGTTGATTGTAGGCACCAGTGGGAAAGGAAATCTCACCTCAAACCCCTCTCTTAAAATAGTTCCCACTACTCAAGGTGATGTTTTAAAATTTTTCAGTTTAGAGTTTTTATTGAAAACAATTCATATTATCATCCAGAAGCCAACAAAAGGATCCACACTGCGTTGTTCCACTCGTGACAAAGTGCTGCTCCTTACTGCTAATGACATCTGTACTTTTGCTGTATATAATGGCTGACTCTCCCAAAAGACTCTTTTCCTTTTTCATTTTGTTTGTGTTTTCTTACTGCTGTTCTGGCTGTGTCCAGCCTCATGGTTTGTTTGTTTGTTTGTTTTTTTTTTGATGTGGTATGCACACTTCCCAGGCATTACCAAGCATGGGGTTACCCTTCTTCCTGTGATAAGAGGCAAAGTCTTCACTGGCAGCCTCACAAGATGTAGTGGTTTGAATCTTGTTTTCCCCCAGAGGCTAAAAAAAATGGTAAAACCCCAAGGGGTGGAAACCCCTGGAAGTTTTGTCCAATGGGCGCTCCTGCAAAATGTAAACATACCACAAGCAAATGGAAGAGAAGAGTTGTAGTTTGGTTGTTGTAGAAGTGGTGGCCATGTTCTGACACCACGAGGAAAGGGGCTCGGAGCCCCTGGGGCCTCTGGGGCCCCCCAGCCCCCGGCTGGGGGGACTGCAGAGACTTAGAACAGTGTTAGACTGGGCTAAGTGTCTGTAGTTATGCTGGGAGATGTTTTCTCCACCGTGGGCAGCAGCAGGAGTAGCGACAGACCAGCACTGACCGGAGAAACGGTGGCCCAGGGCCAGAAGAGATAAGACGCAGCAACAAACAGCATGCAGCCAAGGAAGACTCAGAGTTGCTCGAGTCGAGATAGAAAGCTGGCAGAAGAGAGAGAGACAGAAGCAGGGAGACAGAGTTTTTGGGGGTAAGAACTGAACCAGACCCCCCAGACTCCTCTGAGACCCCCTCCTGGAAAGGAGGAAGATGATGGACTCTTACTTGAAAGAGCCTTGGAGTGCTACAGCACTTGCAGAGAGGAGCTAAGAAGCTCAGTCGTCCTGAGAGATGAGCCAGGACGGTGTGGGAGATTTGCCTTAGGGGCCCTCCCTTGCTGCAAGCTACAAAGAAGCTCACAGCCTGAGGCAGGGCACAGAGGCCCTGCAAGGAGCTTGAATCTCCTGGAGATACCAGACCGTCACAAAGACCCCCTGCGTCTCGTGATATGACCGTGGTGGAACGACCTTTGTCTGGGGTAACGTAGCCCATGGAAGACCCCTTTGCCTGCATCAAGGGGGCCGAGAGAGGCTTGGATACCTCCCTCGTGAGTGCTGGCAGAAAGCCAGCCACAACTGCTGCATGCATGAGATGAGGAGAACCTGCTGCCTTAGAAGATACTCCTGCTTAGAGACTGGAAAGGAATCTGTCCTTCTTCCCTCCTAGACTTTTATTTGGAGGGGAGAAGAGATCTGATCATTGTAAATACTTATGTCATGGTAGAGATAGTTGTGATTGTGTGTATAATGTGTTATAATATTTATTTGTACAGTCATTGTAATATATTCCCTTTCCCCCATTTTGAGTCTGGCGTGTTTTGTCTGGAAAACCCATCTCACATTAGGTTGAGATGTGGGAGGGGGGCTTAGACTAGGGAATTAGGATTTTGGAGAAATCTCAAACCATGACACAAGCTCACACCATTTCTGGTGTACATTACTGGAACTGTGTGCATTTGGGTGTGGGGGTTGCATTGTAATGAAAATCACTGACCTAAAAGCTTGGAATCATCTTGGGATGGTTGCTATCTGCAAGTCTCTCAAAGGAGGTTGTAGCCAGGTTGGGAAAAGTCTCTTCTCCCGAGAATCAAGTGATAGAATGAGGGGAAATGGCCTCAAGTTGTGCTGTGGGGGGTTTACATTGGATATTAGGAAAGATTTCTTCACCAAAAGGGTGGAAAAGGCTGCCCAGGGAAGTGGTGGAGTCACCATCCCTGGAGGGATTTAAAAGAGGTGTAGATGTAGTACTTGTTGACATGGTTTAGTGATGGCTTTGGCAGTGCTGGGTTAACAGTTGGACTCAATGATCTTAGGGGTCTTTTCCACCTAAATGATTCTGTGAGTCTGTGATCTCCGTCTAACCGATACCATTTTTAATTTCTTAATGTGCTTGATCAATCTACAATCAGAAAAGAATTTTACAGACAACTTTCTTTGTACAGTGTTGTCTTTTGGATCTCCCGATATCCCATTCATGTTCTGCACAGCTCCCTCTCTGCACACATCTCCAAAAAGTCTTGTGTTTCTGGCATGAGTTTCACATGCAACACCTGATTTGGAAGGGCCATAAAATTTACATGGGGTATAAGCCTTGCATGCAGAAGGCACTTTTATTGAGTTTTCTTAGTTAATTATAGGAGCTTCAAAACTCACTATTAAGGGACAGAATCCTCAGTAAATCCACACTGCTCTGTTGAAATCAGCAGGGCCTTGCTACTTTACAGTTCTGCTCCGTGGTTTTTATCTGGGATTTTTTTTTTATTCTGTATTGCCAGCTAGGGAGTTATTGTGCAAGGAGGCTGTAAAGCACAGCAATGCTTCTGACTCCATCTACATGTCCTATATTTGTTATCTAATTGCCAATAGACCAAACTGCAAAGGGACAATGTTTTTCAACCAAACGACCTGTAAGTAGCAGGAAATCTTATGCTCTCACCTCTTTGGCCAAGACAGGAGCATCCACATTTTACATAACGAGAGAAATCAACTGTTTTTTATCAGTGCTTTTTGTGCCATTGCAAATCTTTAAAGCCTTGTTGCTTCTTGGATTTAACAACTGCATCCCAACCCTCCATGCATCAGGAACACGCAGGCCGCTTTTATACAACTGCAGTGAATACCAATATTTGTAACTAGAATGAGCTTAAAATTCAGCCTCAGATGTTCATTTAAGGTCTCTGGCTGCTCACAGAGAGCCCTGTGCTTCCATACAGCAGAGAATTGCAAGTCTTTATTTGACTTACAGTTACACATTTATTAGTTGGTGAATTGCAATTAAATTATATGAAGACAAATTACAGTGTCTCTGGTCACTCCAGATTTCTGGGTGGTTGCAGACTCTGCAGCTGTATGAGCAGCAGAACCGAAGTTCTTACTCGTGCTTTGTTGTGGGGTGTGCAGAAGTACCTCTCAGGCTGGAGCCTCAGTTGCTTTCTCGTGAGTGTAATTTCTTGTTTGGACATGTGAGCAGATCTGAGTCCTTATTTCATCCTGTCTTCCCCAGTATGTTCAGTTCCACCCAGGTAAGGTGTTGCTGGAGTGACTTGCATGATGGGTGTAGTTTCTTCCTGCAAGTCCATCTGGAGATGCAAATTGCATCTTCTCAGCACCACAGCCCATGTCAGACCCCAGCCACTGCTCTGTCTGTCTGATAAGGAATCTCAGTGGTACAGCAGAGAATGTGCCGTGACTTCTAATGAAATAATAATTTACAATTACAGCAGTTAACAATTATTACCACAGTCCATTCCAATGAATAGTTTTATCAGCCAGGTTTCCACTTCTGCAGGATTCTTCCCTATCTGGTTTGGTGGGTTGTCCTGCTGTCTCTTTGCATCTAAGGAAATGGTTGGTGTCTTCTGGCTTATCCTCTACTTCTTGAGAGGGACAGTTCAGCTTAATGTTCAGTCTAGTTTGTCTAATTATTCAAGCGTGAGCTCCTAATAGTGCAGATCGGTCAGATCAGCAGGAGGGTTTCAAATAAAAAATATAATAATTGATATCACATTGGCCAGTCTAATCAGCACTGGCTGATAGCATCTGCTTTTCTCTGTGGTTTTGTATTGTGAATCAAATCTCCAAATTGAACTAAACTATTTCTAGGAGTTGTATTATCACCACCTGGTTTTAGCAGCCCTGTGAGCCCTCACGAGATCTCTGGAGATAGAAAGCAATACACCTTCTTTGCAGTTAAATTTGGTTTGTTTTTCAAGTGAAAAAGAGCCCCAAGAAATACAGAAAAGCCTAAGCTGTCATTGGATGTAACATGTTATAACTAAAAGATAAATATTCACCTTCTTTTTTCCCCTGTTTTCCTTTACTTTTAATAATTTTTCCTTTTTTTCTTCCTGTTTTTTCCTTATCACTGTAATAACTTCTAGTAGTGTCTTATATAACATGCCTAACCCCATCTTTAAAGGGTTTATTTGCTCTCATGTCCTCAGCTAAGCTTGAAGTCATGTGCAATGCAGCCTCTTATTTTGATTTTGCTTCCTAAATAATCAGGTAGTGTTTATTTTCAGGTAGGGCCACAGAAGTACTATTGGCTCCTGAAGTGGGTGGTGATGAATTTTGTAGAGGTCCTGTAGGATTTTGCTCCTCTGCTCTTCTCTAGCTTGGGAGAGGGGTCTATCTCCTGTTTCCCCTGCTTTGACAAAACATGTTTCTGTGACCCAGAAGAGCAGTGGTGATGGAAATTGTTATTTCTGAACGCTGCTGAGGTTTTGCGTGGACCTGATTGTAATCCTATGATTGTTGCCTTGTGGTTCTTATATTAATTTTTTACATACACCACTTTTTCTCTGATTTCTTATGCCACTGTGAACCTTAGGGGCCAAGGCATCTTCTGTAGCATTTTAATTATATCTACCCTACTTCTTGTTGTAGTAGAGCCAATTGTTGAATTCCATCATATGATTCAATGGCATGAATGTCTTATCTAAACTAGGTTACTCGGCTTTTAAATGCTTTTATACACAAACTTACTCTCATTTGACTTGTTTGCTCACACATTTTAATAAAGTAAATAGCAAAAACAGTGAAGAAAGAGTTTGAATGCAGAATTTGGCGGTTCCACATGCAAACTGGCATAGGGTGCTAGTTAAAAGCAAAAGATTTTCAAGGTGAAAGCTCTGGTGATATGGTCTTTACCCTTGGTGATTCAACTAATCTTTAGTTTCTCCCAGAAAAGCTTATTTCACACAGTTTATGACTTAGAGCTTCATGGTGGTTTTCTCTGGAAGTGTTCAAAAGGCATTTGGATGTGGCTCTTGGGGATATGTTAATGGTTGGATTCCATGGTCCTAGAGTTTTTTTCCAAACTTAGTGATTCTATGATCTCAAAATGCTGCCTAGAGCTAAAATAGCAGACTGATTATATTTTACTGTGTATTTCATTGCTAGGTGAGTAACGTGAATCAGTAACATGAATCAGTTACCTCTTTTCAATTTCTAACACATTGTCCTCACTAAACCACATTAAGTCAGGGAAGAAAACCAGGTATTATAAGTGACAATCCTAGTTATTGCAGAATGAGAATCAAGTCTTAGGATGCAGCTTTTGGGGGTCAAGGAATGAAATGTGTTTGCAGTTTTGTTAATTATGTACATTGTTATGGAGATATTTGAGCTCTTGGACTGAAAAAAATTTTCAAACTCAACATAAATTTGATAAAATCTTGAGGCTTTGAGGACATCTGAAAATTACAGGAACTCCCTAGAAAAGGAATTTTTCACTAAAAGTCCCAGAGAGTTCCCACATTCATTTTATGCCCATCAGAGAAATAGTAGTTCCAAAACACTGGGGCCATGACGTCTTTATTTCAGAGATCTCTGAATATTTTACTAGAAGGAGGTTTTTCTGGAAACATGAGAATAGCTTTTGCTACAGGGTCAGCAAAGAATATTCTATATATTAGCAGTGATTCAGCTGAGAGACTTGGGCTAAATTTTAGACCCAAGTCCATTTTGAGCATCACTCTTGAGGTCAGCAGGACTCAGGCCAATGCAAAATGTACCACGTGGCAAATGCTTTGCTTGCTGTGTTTTGAATGGAAAGCTTATTTCATAACAGTCCTGGATCAAGAACTACATGTGGGTGTTATCTCTAAAGCTTAACTCACCCATTCAGCACAGGCAGATTGCTTTTAAACTCAAGAGGAAGTGACTGGCTTGGGAACTGGGGAAAAAAATATTCATTTGTTTTACAACCAAAGGTGCCTTTATCTTCAGATACACAAATGTGAAAGTATATTTGTCTCCCACCGATGAAATATAATATTGATGTCACCTGCAGGAAATACAGTGTAATGTATTGCTTTTCCTTCTGTTTTACACTGTATGTAAACATGCAAACACCCGTGACACCCCACTATGATGGCAGCCAATAGACTGAACACTTACCCTCGCTGCTGTTGTGTAACCATGGGCAATTTATCTAAGTCTCACCTCTCTTAAAACACTTTTATCAAAATTGGCGGTCAAACAGCACTGAACCATGGTGGCCTCAATCTTAAACACTGTGGTGCAGATTTTAATTTGGGAAAGATTAATGCACTCTCAAGTGTTAATGCCACAGCTTTCTGTTATCTACATTGATGGGTGTCAGCTAATTTCTGCAGAAGGATTGTAAAGCAAACTGTGCATGTTGATGTTTCGGAAACCTAAGCTCCAGAATGGCGAGATAATAGAGAGGGGAATGGAACTATTTTCTCAAATTTCTTTTAAATTAGAAAATGGTTCCCCTGTCTTTCTAAAGCTGAGCTACCGAGTCAATTCCACTCAAGCTGATTCTTGAAGATATAGGGAATATTTCATTTAAAAGAGCAGTAAAAGTGTCAAAAGATACTTTATCAAGGTCGCTTTTAGATTGAAGATAACAACCCATCTTATAACAAATATAGACCCCTATAGGAAGCTTTGTAATTTCCAATACTGTAGAAGCTCTTAGTCTCTGTCTCCATCGTCTCTCCTTTTATTTGTTATCTAGTCACATGTAATCTTAATCAACAAAAACGTTTTTTTCATTTAATAAAAGGACAATAACTGGTGTGCTTTGACCGGTTTATTTTTCAGCTTCAAACAGTTTAGCAAATACAACTGGAGTTTTGTCTGTTTTTTAATGGACTTTTTTAACTGTGAAGAAGATGTCTGTGAAGAAGATGATGCACAATAACCAGGAAATTTTATTTGTACAGACTAATTTACACAGGAAGGGGGGGGGAATGCAATTAAGCTCATAAAACTTGCTCCAGCAATGATCCAGGTCAAGAGGCTAATGGTGAATTGCATGAATAACAGTCACTCACCCAAGTCACATTAAACAGTCTTGATAATATCATCCAAAATAGCCAATTATTTTGAGTGTTATGAAAAGGTCCTGTTGTTATTTAACAATGGTTTATATGGGAAAATAATAATAAAGCGTATGTGGTAAAAAATAATTTCAAAGGGATTAGTTGCAATTCAGTTCACAGTAAACTGCTTTCATGTCAAAGGGATGAAGGACCAATACCTTAGAGGAGAGTGAATTGCATATGATTTAACAGTGATTTTATATGTTCAGCCAAATCCATACCACCCATCTCATCATAGTGCTAAGGGGAAAATATACCCAACCATGATATATTTAAATTCCTCCCTTTTTCAAGGATAGTTTTTTCTGTTGCTTTAAATAGTCAAATTCAATTTAAATGTTTCCATTAGCTGCATTTGTCCTATGACCTTCAGGCAGCCCCTTCTCTGAGCAAGGCAGCTATGCCCAGGCACCACTCCATGTCTAATACAGCTCTGCCTAAATGTATAACCACTATTTTCCTCTATTTCATCTTCCCTATTTCACAATGTTATCCTCAGCAGCTTCATCCTTGCACCACATGCTTGCCAAGACAGTGCCATTTTGAGAGCAGGAGGAGAGAAGGAATGGTCATGCAAAGCATCTTCCCTACAACCATGGACTTTCTACTTCAGTTATAGTGAGCAGTACAGGGGTGCAAGGGTTGTACAGCTGCTCTGTGGCTAAGCAGGGAGTCGGTGAAGATGTGAACTGGCCAGGCAAGGGCAAAAGAGGTAAAGGGATATTATTGTGTTATTTCTTGCTGCATCTACCAGGAAAGGAGTGGAAGGGTGGTGCTCTCATTAACTCTGGGTTTTAAGTTAGGGATTTCCTGACTTTAAATCTGTTTAATTTAAATAATAATATTGTCTTCATGAATTTTAACAGGTATTATTTCTTCTTGATTCTGATTATTTTCAATTGAATTCCACAATAATGAATTTTTTTTTTACAATTTTTTCTGCTTTGTGGCTCACAAAGCTGTGGTTCACTCTTGTTAAGACAACTTTCAGTAAGTATTTATTAAATCATGTGACTATATTTATTACATGTTATTACTAATTAGTGATGCAAAACCTAGATTAAAAGTTGACATCATCTCCCTTTGCTTTTCTTTGTCAAGTTCTGATGGAGTTAAAGTTCACTGACAACATTCCAGTAAACATGCTTTGTGCCATAACTTGTGCAAATGGAGATTTTTATTCAACTTTGGATTGATAAACAACCAAGAAAGGTCATCATGTCAAGGTGTTTTGCCTTTAAATCAGGGTGTTCATTATCAGTGAAGTCAAGTATCTATGTCCCCCACTGATTTTCTCCATATGGGAAAGAAGTTTTTTAACTTAGTGTTAATTTTGTAGTTTAGTCTTCTGACTGGTGCAGACCTTCTGGTTGCAATATAACTGCTTCATCTTGGCTTCCAGGTGCTAATCATAAAATTTATTTCTCCTACCTTCTGTTGTACCTTCTTAGAGCTTTGACCTTGAAGTTCACACAATGTAAAAACAAACTTCAACATTTTGAACCTGTTTGGACTGTGATATGATGGACAAGCAGAGCTTTAATTAGAACACCTTAGAGCATGTTTACACCAAGTTCTTTTCTGTTGCTTGAGAGCCAGGATAGCCCAGCCATAATAAAAGGGTTAAATTAACCTGCATAGACCTATGTGGCACTACTTTGTCACTGATGTTAAAAGTAGACTACTTTTCACTAGTCGTGGTCTCTTTTCACTGCCCCAGAGTTCACAGAATAGGTGTTCTCATACAATTAGATTACAAACTCTTTATATGAGGGGGTTTCTCTGATGGTAAGCACACCTGAACCTGTTACAGTCTGGCCGGGTTCTAAATGGTCACGGTTGTGCACTGGAGAGTGATAAATGGCAATAGCTGGTGACCAGAAGCTCTGAGAATTGAGGCCTTTCATCTTTAGTATTTGGAAAATCTTGGTTTTGGAAACTGAAGTTTGAAGGTTTGACTCAGGTTTTGTTTTTATTTTGAGACCTTAGAGAGTCTTCAAAGATGAGTCAAATGCCACACTTGGGGCTCCATGAGTAAATCTATACAACACTGAGGGGTTTAAGTGAAATTGCATTGGGTTGCTGCTGCTGTGATCTGGACGAGGATACAAGTCAATTTGAGAAATACCACTACAGATGATTAACTCACAGCAGCATATTTTGGTAGTCCTGCATTTCCCAGGAACTATGGCTACGGTGTGAAATGAGCAATGCCCTTTTCTGGAGAAAAATTCATAACGGGATTTGGAGTGGTATAGGTTCTGAACATTTGGGGCATGACTGCAAAGGGTCCTGTGTGACACCACGGGTTTTCATAGTTTTGCCTGTGCATTGAAACAGTTTATTCTTTCACTATGTTACTGTGGCTTCAAATATGCAAGTACAGCTTCTCATAAAATTCTGATTGAATTTAAACCGTGTGTGTGTGGTTAGGGAGACATCTGTTAATTGTTCATGAAATTAATTGAATGATGACTATCTAGTTGAATTTTCATTGGATTTATTCCTAGGGGCTGTAATTGCTAGTTTTGTAAGTGGTATCCCACACGCAGGCTATTTTTAAAAAGAAAAAACCTACTCTTACATGTATTTCCTGTCAGCCTATATTCTAGTGTTGAATATGCAATTTTAAAAATGGGATTGTAGCAACTCTTCATATCAAAGTAAAATGCTTGTTTTTCATACAGGAATTACAGAGTGTAACATAATTGAGCTCGCTGAAATGAATTCAGCATCTCTCAGAGAACAAAATCATTGAGCCTACTGACTAAATTTAACAGCCTAATAGAAATATGCAGGTGAAGGTACAATTAATTTTAATTACTAGACTATACATTGTTAGTTGCACAGCCATGAGTAAAATTAAAATGGCAATCACAATTAGAAAATTGCAACCTCATTGTGCAACAAATTAGTCACAAATTAAAAGTCCAAGAACTATTATACATCCACTTTATTGCTTTATGACCATTATTGCCCTGATGTGGATTTTATTTCTTTGATGTTGTGTCCACCTCTTTGCACCTTATCTTTGCTCAGGATCTCTGGCTCCTTCCCAGATTGTGAATCTATGAAAAGAAATAATACAGTTTGGAGGGATATGACTTCCCTGTTCACTCTAGACAGAAATTTGTAAGTGGCCCTGTCCTGCTCGTGGGTGGCTTACAGAGCAAGGTTTGTTGCTGGATTATTTCAGTAATGTTTCTAGAGCAAAGAAAATATCATTTGGGGGTAATAGCTGAGGTCTCTGTGTGATGTAAGCCTTTCAGAAAAGGTCAGGCCAGTTAAAGACAGGAATCTAGAGGGAATCCGGTGTAAGTTAGACTCTCTCCTACCTGTCCCCTCTGACTGGGCAAACTTATTGTCTGCACAGAGAATTTTAGCTATGGGAGCATTTGTGTTATAAGCACCAGTTTTAGCTGTTCTCCACATTGATTTATGAAATGAGATTTAACAATTATCCCAACCTTGCAAGCTTGGTGGTGGTTGAAGATGTCTTGCCCTGAAACACTTGAGGAGCCATCATGGAATGGCTGAGCTGGAGTGGTGGCTGCAAACAGCTGAAATGCAGCAACTGAAAACACTGCAGGTGTTCTGGAAAACCACATCTGCCTGCTGTCCCACATCTGGAAACAAGTGTCTGTACCTATCTGGAACCAGCAGCTCATCTTCATCTGCGGGTAAATGCTATGAGACCAGCAGCAATCACCATTGCCTTGACACTATCTTGAGTACTTTGCAGGGTGAACCCCAACTTGAGGTGACTCCAGGTTGTACCAGATGCCAGGATGGCTCTTGTGCAAAACTGAGGATCCATGTAGAAGGTTAAAGTAACTTTGGTCCCAAAATCTCCTTTTGTGTCCAAGATGCATCGGAGGAGCAAGAAAGAGAAATTCCCTTACCAGCATTTGATGTATGCACTCTGCAGTTAGCCCAGTTCCTCCAGTCATGGAATCAGAATGGCTTGGGTTGGAATATCATCCAATTCTAACCCACCTGCTGTGGGCAAGGACATCTTCCACTAGACCAGGTTGCTCAGAGCCCCATTCAGCCTGGCCTTGAACACTGCCAGGGCTGGGACATCTGCAACTTCTCTGGGTAACTTGGTCCAGTGCCTCACCCTCACAATAAAGAATTTCTTCCTAATATCTAATCTAAACCTACTCTCTTTCAATTTGAAGCCATTCCCTCTTGTCCTATCACTACATGCCCTGGTAAAAAGTCTCTCTCCATCTTTGTTGTAGGCTTCCTTTAGGTACTGGAAGGCCACAACTAGGTCACCTTAAAGCCCTCTCTTCTCCAGTCCTCCTGAGGGAGGCCTAGGCAGAGGGCTGGGAAGAGCAGGACACAGCAAAATAATTAATCAGAGTTCATGGGGAGGGGAGCTGGGGAAGGGGTTTAAGACGGAACCACCAAATCCCAACGTGATCTCTGTTCTCCACGTGGTCTCAGTTCTCTGAGGTCTTTTCTAAAATCACCAGTGCAGTGGTCAGCTTTGTGTGAGCCTCAGCAGGGGCTTTTGCAGTGCTTGGAGAGCTGAAACTCCATTTCAAATATGCAATGGAACAGCTATTAGAAGGTAATGATGTTTAGTCACTACCAGTTGGGACTGGATTTTAGTTGATGACCCAGAGGTGAAAGTCTTTATATTCCATTACCTGCTATTGCCAATATTTTCCTTCTATTATCTTCGTTGCTCTAATATGAATACTTTGAGAAGGGGGAATTAAAGTGGGACAGAAGGTATGCGGCTGTTTTGGGGTGAGAAAAGATATGTTTGCTCTCTGGTTATCTTTCTATATTTTAGGCCCAACTCCTTAGTATAATCCCAAATTATGTTGTCTACTGTTAAAATGGAACAAACATATAGTTTATTGAAACAACTTTTTTTTTTTTTAACTGCAGATTGTTGATTGCAATTTACCATAGAGTTTTACTTCCATGTTCATACTGTTTCTCTGTTCTCAACAGGAAGGATTCCCTCTTATCTGAAGCAAAACTCATCTTTGATTGCTAAATCGAACACTGAAATCTCTCATGCAGTTCTGGGAGAGACCAGAACCTGTGATTTACTGTACAGTTATGCAGCTCCTAGTCCCTGATTGCACAGAGGCTTGAAGGGTTTACCTCAGGATAGAACCTGAGGAAAAATAGTAATGTGATCAATGAGTATTTCATAACAGCTTCTCTCACAGGTCCCAGAACCTTCTTACTATCAGTAGTTTTTGTATCTCAGATCTCCCTGAGTTTTAGAGTTTCTTCATAGGATAATAAAGATGATTTTTCTCTTGAAAATGTGGAGACATAAAAATGAAATGGAATCTGTTTGTATACATTCTGTATGGCTGGTGTTTTGAGTGATCTCTAAGGCAGAAACTATCTAAGATTAGGGAAAGATCTATAAGTACCATTGGCTGATATCCATTTACTGTAGCAAGTTTTTTATTGTGAAACAATGTGTTGTTCCTTCAGCATTAACATTAGTAATACTAATACAAATATCTCTTTTATGTCTTTGAATTTAAAAAAAGAGTTATCAGCTTCTCTGTCTGTAAAATGGGATTAGTGATAAGTCAGAATGATCTGCTCAGGGCCATGTATGAACCTTGCAAGAGAAACAGGAATATTCTCTGGTTTCTTGTTTATTGAGCTATGGGAGGCTGTTGAGGCTCTTCTCTCCAAGTATTATATTTCTCCTCAATGCATGGAGCCAAAAGCACTGGGCATATAATGGTTTTCTTAGTTGTAGCCTTTCCATGCTGCTGTTTTAGGGGTAGTATTGTAGCAAATGTGGTGAACTTGTCTAGAAGAAAATGTTAATGCATGGAATTACTTGTTTTATTTTTCCTCCTGCTCTTTCTGGTGAGAAACTGGCCGTGCCCATGAGTCAGGAGGTTTTTGGTGTTCAAATGCATGGAAGAGCTGCAAAACAAATATCCTGTGATTTGGGTCAATAACTTTGCATTAATATTTGCCGTTAGTAATAAGAGGGTAGAGCCTCATGGGAAAGCTGCAAAAATGGAAATGTCTCCTTGTAGACGTGTTCATGAAACCAGGGCCTGCAGCTGACAGAGCAATCGGAGAGGTGTCTTTAAGCTTTACTCTTGGAGTCTTGAAACTCCATGAGACTTTTGAAATCCTTGGCATGGTGGGGGGGAGAGGGGGAGCTTGGATCCCAAACTTCCTGTGAATCTCAGAATTATTGCACATTTCTTATTCAGCCGTTTTATTTATGCTGAAAAAGATGTGTGATTCTTTAGCTATGGCTGAGAAGGTAGCCTTTCATCTAATCCCAGGTGCTGCAAACTGCTATTTCCCCTACAAAGAATTAATTACAGATCTACAGAGTAAATTCTTTTCTTATAGTGTAACGGGACTCAACAGAAAACATGGGTTTGAGCATGTAGCTTTGAAATTAACTAAACAATGTAACAGCATTAAAAAATATCCCTAGGAAACCTTCATCTCTGATTTTATTTTATATTGTTATAGAGCTCATGCTTCAGTGGTTTCCTTTCATCTAGTCACTGGGCTGAAGAAATAACACAGAGAAGGAAACCTCTTGAGTTTCTGATGTGTATGGTAAATGGTCATTTCAGGGACCATGCGCTATGGGCCTCAGACTGAGAGTTTAATTTAATTGGTTGAAATTAAAAAACATTCATGCCTCATGAAATTATAACCTTTACCCCTTGTGTGTCAGCTACATCTGACACCAGCCTTGTTGTTTAGAGATGAAATCCCTCCCCTATTTAAATGGAAGCTCCTATGGGACCACATAAGTCTTGCAAACAGAAGAGGCAAGCGGCTGAGATTGCCAGATCACTACTCCAACCACGCTTAACATCAGCAGCATTTCTTTTAGAAGTTTGTGTATCTTTGTTTATTTTTGCCATTTGAAAAATCATGTCTGTTTTTTTTTTTTTTTTTTTTTTTTGTTATCAGGATGCCCATATTTTTTTTTAAATGCATATTTAAAAGCTTTGTGTTCTCGCTGAGGGAAATGCAATACACGGGACAGAGCTCTAGATTTGTGTGTTTCCTGTCAAGAAATTGGGAGCGGAGTTTCAATTTTTAGCTTGGATGGTAACCTGTTTCATATTAGTTGAACTCTCTACATGATTATGGGTTGGGTGTGTTTTCTGCTCCTTTCTTCTTGGTTTAGATTATAAAGCAAAAGATCATTAAGATCATAATTGTTTTGAGTGTGTCTGTACGGTGCTGAGGAGAGGGGCAGTGTAACCTTCTTTGAGACTGGAGCTATTACCGTAGTGCCAAATAAAGACAATTTTTAATACAACACACCATGAGGTACAGACGGGAATGTCTTCAATATTTCAGGATACAGTTTCCAAAAAGGACCTGCAGGGAGGCAGGTTCTCAGTTTCCACAGACTTTCAAATGAACTTGAGGATAGTCAGCTTTAGATTACTTTGGGAAATCTCACAATTATAAATGTGTCCATCCCATTTTTGTATGACATAGTAGTTAGTCAGATAAAATCCTGCAAGCTTGTAGAGCTGACCTGGCCCTTTAATAGGAGATCTGCTTATACAGATGCCTCAGCTCTGACCGATGTTCATGCTGAATTTCTGGAGCCTTGCTCAAATGTCTTTATTCTGTGAGATACTGGGTCCTCAGCTAGTCCAGAAACTGGGTTACCACAGCAGTTTCAGTGATGGCTTCTCATTATAAAAGAACTTTTCTGTGAAAGGGTAGTGATTTTGTCACCAGTTAACCAAGGTTAACCATTCCTTTTTAGTCTTTTGCTGTCATCAGATGCCTCAATTTGTTTTTCATATATATGCCCGTATAATATGGACATATATATGGTGGTTGCATATACTGCTGAGTTCAGGTTATCCTTTACAAACTTTTTAAGTGGAATAAGAAGTTAAATAAATTTCTGTGGAAATAATTTGGAATTTGGTATACCTTTTATATACAAGAATCTAGAGGAGAAATTACTAAGAACCAGGAAAATTGAGAAAATATGTTGGGAAATTTTTATTCTGAATAAGAAAGATGAGAATAACGTGATCTTCAATGAAAAGAAACTTAGTTATCACATAAACAGCTGAGAAAATCCCATAAGGGACAATTCTTCTTTGGTGTTCATTGCTATAGAATATCATTGGCAGTAATTTAGGAAGGTTCAGAGAACACTGAACATAGAAGATGACAAAAATGCTTAGAAGGTTAATACCAGATTGTCTTAAAAGAGAAGTTTGCTAAGAGAGGTAACTTTGATGCTTGCTGTGGCAAATAATCCCCTTCTGCCTGTCTGCAGCACTTTGTGAAGCAGTAGGACTCATAAAGTAAAAAAAAACCCTCCCAGAATACCAAAGCAAGAGTTGTACCCTTGGTTTTGCCTAGCAAGGCAGAAGATGTTCAGCTCCCAGTTGTTTCACATCTCTATCAGCATATCACCAAATTCCTAAAACCCTGATGAGGTGCCAAAAGTCCCAGGAACATACGTAATGCCATGAATGTGTGGGTTGGCTTTACAGAGGTACTCGGCCTCCATAAGCTTATCAACAAGAAGAGTTTGGTTTTGTGCCCTGTGGTGCTACTTATCCTTCAATTCTTTCATGAATAAGAAGAACAAAAACTTTCATCAAACTATCTGATGAAAAAGGACCTTTTCAAATGTTGAATCCAGGTTAGAACTAGTCCTCCATTTCAGACTGATGTGATAGGTACGGCCAATCTCATGCATTTACTATTCAAGCTGTGCTTGCAGGATTGCTCTTGAAAAATTCAAAAGATGCAGCAAATCTGCCTCAAAAGTTTTTCCAACTCAGGGCTAGTCTCTGATACCTTGGGAGAGCACCAGTGTCGCTCTGAGTATATCATATGCTTCAATACAACTGCTGCTTTGCAGCTGGGAGGGATAAAAATATGATTTTGTCTAGAAGCTAAGGCATTGCTGGTCTATGCTTAGTGAGGCTGTGTGTGCAAGATCCAAAATGCTGACTTGCTAGACATGGGAACAGACAGTCATCAGTACCGGAGATGTGCAGTGGTCATGGAAAAAGAAGGAAAAATCCAAGGATCAAACATGCATCCTTTCACGTCCTTGCTTACCAGCACAGCCTGTGGGCTCCTCCAGGGAGTGGGACACTGCTGTCTGCAGATGGAATCAATCTGCTTCAGAAGTGTGATGGTGAAAGAGCCCCTACACGATAACGAAGCGACACATCCAGGGAAGAGCCTCTACTTCTTTGAGCATAGATAAGATGGCTTTTTAAAAAGTGAGCAGGCACAGAGCAACTGCAGCCTCACCCAGCAGCGGGTTTAATCCTCTCACTTGAGATTGGTAGAAGATTTGGCAGCTAGGAGGATGGGGTAAGTCTCTCCTTGTTATCTGAGAGGAGGACAGTGCTATTACATGTAAGGCAGTGAGAGAATTCTTGGTTGATAATAGAGTTAAGGGGAGCTAAAAGATAAATTCTGGTTTTTATTGGGGGGAATAATAAGATTGTCTGGGCTAACTTTAGTGGAACTTGTTATTCTGTCTCTGATT